>NC_060279.1:106778886-106798750 GCF_021613505.1 Equus quagga | reverse complement strand
ACCTGGACACCTCATAAACACCTGGACACCTCGTGCACACTTGGACACCTCATACACACATACCTGGACACCTCATGCACACCTGGACACCTCTTGCACACCTAGACACCTGACAGTGAAACTATAGAGCGTTGTGGACAGGGAGAAAGATTTTAAAGGCCCTCTGAAAGGAGAAGATTAACCATGAAGGAGTGACTGTTATTGGCAAGCAGACGGCTGATTTGTCTCAAAGTTACAGTAAACAGTGTGATACTGTCTGCACAGACCCAAAAGAAAATTAAAAGTCAGCTTAGAATTCTATGCCCAACTAAACCTTCCAGCATAAAAAGTTTACTACCCGTATGTCCTTGTTTAGAAAACATATACTTCAACCCAAAGAAACATGAATCCAGACGGAAGCAGAGGAAGGGAAAAACAAGAGTGAACACAAGAATTGAGAGAATATGTGTGATGGTGAATTGCATGTGTCAACTTGACGGGTTCATGGGGTGCCCAGATATTTGGTTAAACGCTATTCTGGGTGTGTCTGTGAGGGTGTTCCCCAGCGAGATTAGCATTTGAATGGGTGTGCTGAGTAGGGCAGACCGCCCTCCCTGGTGTGGGTGGGCCTCATCCAGTCCTTTGCCAGCCTGAGCAGAACAAACAGGTGGCAGAAGGGAGGAGGCGCGCTCGCTGGCTTCCACCGCCCCCCGCCCCCACGCTGGGACGTCAGTCTCCCACCCTTGGACTGGGATCACCCCTCCGGCTGTCCTGGGTCTCAGCTCGCAGACAGCAGATGGCGGGACTCCTCGGCCTCCGTAATCCGTGAGCCGGGGCTGTATGATCATGTATGTAGCTGTAGACACGTAGCCTATTGCTTCCGTTTCTCTGGAGAACCCTGACTAATGCAATAGGTTTAATTTGTTCCTGACTGTTTAAAAAGTCTACTTTCCCTAAATTAGGAAAAGATAGAAGTAAAACAAAGAAGAGGGGATGGGATGTTGCGTGGACTGTTAAAGCGTGTTAGAGTCGTGTTTAAGCAGAGGCTGAAAATACGCAAAATAGCTTTAGAAAATTTACAGAAATATACATAGGATAAAATTTAGGAGTACACACATACTTTATTGTTTCTACAAAACGTGGAACGTAGGAAACCGACTATTCTCCTGCTTGCTTTCTCCCATGACGCACATTGGAGTCCCTGACGGGGTGCCCGGAGCTCGAGCGGCAGGCCCTGTGGGAGAGCAGGGGCTGCTTTCCAGCTCCCACATGTGATTCACGCTTTAAAGAACATGTGTGTGTGTTGCACGCTTGGTGAGCATCTCTAATCATCAGCCACCGAAAGTCCCCAGGGATCTGGTGTTTTCCACTCTCAGTTCGATGGCTGTCCCCTGGGGGACACGCTCTGCTCTGGGAGCACTCCTGAATCTGGAGGCTTACTGAAACCGTGGGCTCTGGAGACGACCAGAAACCTGGCAGCCGCAGACGGCACATAGAGAAATTTGGTTGAGCTCATTCAGTTTAATCTTTTAAAAAAGTATTTGCCAACACATGAAACTCAGGAGATCCCACATGAAATGCAGATTGCCAGCTTCCCCGGGAGAGGCGTGTGCTCAGCAGCACCGAGCCGGCGCTCCGCCCCCGGGGGGCTGCAGCTCTTCCCCTCCAGCCAGGCCAGCGGGCAGCTGAGTGTGCCGGTGCGTGGGGTCTGGTGTATTCATAACTGTGTTTATTTGAGGGTTTCCTGGTCTCTGGAAACAGCACAAAACAGTAGGCAAGGCTGCCAGTCTCTCTCTTCTCGGGAAGCCGCTCGGCAGCCGCAGACGCGCCGTTCCAGGCCGGAGCAGGACGTTTCTCCCTGGTCCGCTTGGTGTCCTGTGGTGGCCGGGCCGCAGTCTCCCCGCGCTGGGAGGGCACTCCGCTTTTCTGAGAATCGCTAGCTCACTTTGGTCCACCTTGGGGAGGAATTCATACTAGAATTATTTAACACACGAACAGATAATCTGTTCGCCTGGTTGAAAAATCAAAACTTATAAGATGGTGTTCACAGAACTTTCTTTCTCGCATCCTTCCTACCGTTCACCCAGGTCCTATTCCCAACAGCAAATAAACGGTTATTAGTTTTTGTCTATCCTTGTAGAGATCTTTTTAATGCATATACATACGAAAGCCGTGGACAATCTTCCCCCATATTTACCTCACATGGGAGCATGTTTCGTTCATTTTCACCTTTACTTAAACGTTGGAGCATTTTCCATATGGCTACAGAGAGGGCTCCCTCATTCTTCCTCACAGGGAAGCTTCCACTGCATGAATGTTCGCAATTTATTCCACCCGACCTCAACTCATGGACTTTCGGATCGTTTCCAGATGTTTCCTGGTACAGACACCGCTGCAGCAAGCACCCGTGAACATGCTGATTAATCCAGACCTCTCGTGGACCGGCAGCTCTCCTGCAGAATCTGAGCCTGTGCCAGTCCCCAAGGCGCACAAGAAATCAACCTCACCCCTCTGCTGATGCTCCGCTTGTCCCCGTTCACATGGTACCACGGAATCTCTAGACACTTGAAGTCTTAAGATATGGAGACCTTTGCCTGTCATGCTCTCCAATGACTCTCACAGATTAAAGAAAGAAAATGATTTCATCCATATCTCTCCCTATGGCAGTGTTATAAAAAGTGGGACTAGGAAAGCAGGGAAAATTAAATGATTTTTTTGTTAGTTGTCCTTTGAATTATTAGCAGTGTTAATATAGTACAATATGCACATAATTAGCAAGCCTTCCAAATTTATGATATGTACTTATCCTTGTTCTTTTTAATTACCCAGCACTCTAGTTGGAGGTAAAGCAGGGTGATTTAACTGACGGCTAAACGTGTCAGATGGTGACAAAATGCACTAACCTGCCAGAGTGGAGAGAAGAAAAGCCTAGAAATGCCAAGGATGTTTTCATCCCATTAAAAGCATAAAGGTTTCTCAATGTATTATTCATGTTATAACCATGCTACAAACAAAGCATGATTTATTGAGTATTTTAATGCAGGCTGTTGATGCTATACAATAAAGTGTATTTTAATATTTAATATGATCTGTGAATTTTGAACTTTTTTCAAGAAAGATCTTGTAGTTTTAAACTAAATTAAACACAGTAGGTGACAAATGAGCCCCTCTGAGCACCCCCAGAGGCAGGTTGGGCCTGTCTGGAGCGGCCAGAATTCGGAAGCTGGCTTTAGCTTTGGGGTTCAGACTGCTGTGAAGAAGAGGGTCTCGTGGCTGTGACTGCGGGAAGTGTGCTGACTGGGGCAGCTCCTCCACTCACACAGACCTGGCGTCTGTGGGGTCGCGGCCACGGCTCGGGTCCTGGAGGGCCTGTGGCCACCACAGTGAACAACTATGTCGTGGCTGCTGGCGTGTGTCCTTAGTTCTTTGGGTCGTGGCTCATGCCTGCCGTTCAATGCCTCCCGTCAGATATGGCTGAGTGGGACCACAGGCGTCCTGCTCTCCTCCAGGAGGGAGCGCGAGCCCCCGTGTCGGTCTGGGCGGGTCTGATAACACTGCAGTGACAAGCAACTCCAAGTTCTCAGTGGTTGAGGGTAACAAAGTTTCTTTCTTTCTCCAGCCCCATAGTCCAGCCCAGGTCAAAGCAGGGGCTTTGTGGAGTGTCGGCCCTCGGTCCAGGTCGATGCAGTCTACATTTCCAATACCTGCTCCCAGGATGGCAAAAACTGAAAAGAAAACTGCAGGGTCTTGTCTCAGCATGAATGTTCCAGACTGGCGCATGTCATTCCTGGCCTGAATCCATTGGCCAGAATAACACAGAGAGTCCCAACCAACCACAAAGGGTCAGGAAGTACCACGCCATGACAAGTGCCCGAGGGACAGCAAAGGAATATGTGGTCAAGAGCTCTGCCGACTGACCCCCACACTTCCTCTCTGCATTTGAAACTGCAAGCAGCAGGATGGAGAGGACGCTTCTCTCTGGAAGTCATTTCCCCCATCGGGCTGGACCGCCCTCCAGAGCAGTCCCTGCTCATGAATCTCCCGGGTGGTGCCCCGTCCCCGGGGCCCACAGCCTCCCAGTGGGTGCCCTACCCTGCGCAAGCCCAGGGCAGTTTCTGTTTGGCTCACTCGAAGAACCCCAAGATGTCCAGCGGAATGTGCTCTGGCACCAGGCAGCCAGTGTGTCCATGCGACTCTTGTGGCCTTTCCACCCCTCCCCTAAGGCCAGTGCCACAGTCCTGTGAGAGCAGGAGACACCAGGAAGGGGGCTTTACTCTCAGGACAGTCGTTAGAATCCATCCAAACTGCCCTGATCTGCCTCCCGCGTTGCTAAGGAAACACCCACCTTTCAGACACTGGGAGGTCCTGGCAGAGACCTTGCTGTAGACACTGAAGAATGTTTGCGCCAAAAGGGCCCTCAGAGGTGATCTTCCCCGATCCCCGCCTGGTGCGTGAAGAGGGAAGACACTTGCCCAAGGTCACATGTTATTAAGCAGCAGAACCCCGGACTCACATCCTCCCTGGGGCTACCTAAGAGGAAAGCAGAAAGCCAACAACCTCGCCTATCTACCCCACCCAGGCTGCCTGGGGCCAGGCTGGGGACCCCCTCGGCCCTTGTGCCCCCACTCTGGCTTGAGCGGGTCATACCTCGCCTCTTGCTTTCTCCAGAGAAGATCCCATGTGCAGCCAAGTAGCTCAGCGCATCCCTGAATCTCCCAGGGACTGGCTCCTTTCTGCCACAGCCCCGCGAGAACAGTTATGAAAATCACGAACAAGCTAATATTCACCAGCTTTAGAACAGGGCTCACACCCCAGGCAGTTGAAGTGCCGTTTATGTCACATTTTGCAACTCTGCCCCACGGGGCAAGAAAGAATCTTCTCCCCCAGGTTCTGAAGTTTGCAGGATGGAAAAAGAACTCCCACACACAGACGTGCAAACGCCTACACATCAACCAACCCAGAGAATGTGTTCGTCCTGAAAAGTAACAAATAATGAAAAATATAGGTTTTTCTCTGCATCTTCTGAGACTGGAGCAGCAAGAATCTTCTACTAAAAATTAGTCACCATATTAAAACTGATGGCTGCCTTTAAGAGCACAAGTCCAGTTCCAAGCCTCTCCCCAGGAGTGCGTGCCCCACGTAGATCATGACGTCTTTGGGTTTCCTCGCAAACTGGCACCATTTTGTAAGCTTTATTCTCCATTATTTGAATTAAAGAACCACCTGGTATTTTTTTCAATTTGGGAAATGTAAAATTATATTATAATATTAAATATGCTTTTTAAAACTTTACTCTTTGTAGATCTCTGTACCACTTAATTTCAGAAATAAATATCCCAAGTGAACTTGAGAATAAACCAGCTTCCAAATAGGAAAGTAAAATAGCCTGAAATGAGAGGAGTTAAGAATGTAACAGTTTTAGGTTGAAAAAAAGTTACTTTAAGGACACCATCAAGAAAGTGAAAAGGCAACCCATGGAATGGGAAAAAAAATTTGCAAATCATATATCCGCTAAGGAACTGTATCCAGAATATATAAAGAACGGTTACAATTGACAATAAAGACAAACAACTCAATTTTAAAATGGGCAAAAGACTTGAATAGATGTCTCTCCTGAGGAAGGCCTAATGAGCACATGAAAAGATGCTCAGCGTCGCTAGTCCTTAGGGAAATGCGAATCAAAACCACAGGGAGATTCCGCTTCACATCCAACAGCGTGGCTAAAACCAAAGAGACAGCAGCAAAGACTGGTGAGGATGTGGAGAAATTAGAGCCCTCAGAGGATGCTAGGAGGAGTGGGAAATGGTCCAGCCACTTTGGAAAAGAGTTTGGCAGACCCTAAAAAGGTTAAACAGAATTAACTCGAAGCAAATGCAGAATTCTTCAAAAAGGGGGGGCCACATTGACTCAGCAACTCCACCCCTCGGTGAACACCCAAGAGAACCAACAACATATGTCCACACAAAAACCTGTACACTAATGTTCGTAGGAGCGTGTTCATAATAACCAAAAAGTGGAAACAAGGCAAATGACCATCAACTGATGAATGCAGCAACACAAAATGGTACACACATGGTAGACTCATAGAGTGGATTCAGCCACAGAAAGGATTAAAGTACTGAGCTACGCTGTGACATGGATGAACCCTGAGAACATTATTCTAAGTGAAAGAAGGCAGATACAAAAGGCCACGTATTATGTGACTCCCTTTCTGTGAAATGTCCAGAACAGGCAAATCCACAGAGACAGAAAGTAGGTTAGTGGTTGCCAGGGGCTGGGGGAGGAGGAACGAGGATGATTGCTAATGGGGATGGGTTTCTTTCGGGGGAAGATTAAACGTTCTGAAATTAGATAGTGGCCATGGTGTGATTATACTAAAAACCACTGAATCGTACACTTTAAAAGAGTGAATTTTGTATTATGTAAATTATATGTCAATAAATCTGCTATTTTAAAAAATAATTACTTTTTAAAAGAGAGGAAGAAGGAAAAGAAGAAGGAGAAAGAAGGGGGGAGAAGAGAGAGAGGAAGGAAGGAGGGGAAGGAGATAAAGAAGCAACGCTCCTGCTTGAATTTCAAACAGAAGCGTTGATTCCAGCGGATGCCGATTGTTCTTGCAGAGTTGGAGCTGGTGCTTTCTGCCCACAGCCCACAAGCTGGCCTCCTCTGAAAGGGATGATCAGGAGCTGCCCATGGTCCTCTGCAGGGTTCTGCAGGCTGGCTGGAAGCAGCACCCTCCACCCCAGCTCTGGGCAGACCTCTCCTCTAGGGAACAGCCCTGCTCCAGGGGCAAGACAGAGTGCTGCCAGGGCAGCGCGGCCCAGCCTGCAGTCCTCTGCTGCTGCTCCAATCATGGCTTTCTGCTGGGGAGTTTCCACCTCTCTGTCCTCCCTTTTGCTTATGCAAATTACACCTCCTCCAGAAAGCCTATTGCACCGACCACAGGTACGCTCAGGTTAAAATCCAGTGTTTTCCGAAGTGTACCCCTTAAGTATTCCTCGAAAGGGGTCCTGGGTGGGGTTGTCAGGTAAAGCACAGGACGCCCGGTGACATTTGATTTCGGGTAAACAGTGATTAACTTATTGGTCTAAGGATGTTTATCCTCTGCAGGCTTCTCAGAGGCATTAAGCGTCAGTGCACGCTGCAAATTCCTGAGAGCAGTGAGGGTCTGCACCACCGGCTCCATCTACTCATGCAGGACTGAGGTGGTCAGGTGAAGCAAAGAAAAAGAAAACCAAAACTTTGAATTTCAGATTAATATCTTTTGGTATAAGGATGCCCCAAACATTGCGTGGGACATACTTACACTAGAATATTGTTTGCTGTTTATCTGAAATTCCAATTTCACTGGGTTTCTTGAGCTTTATCTGGCACCTCTACTTAGAGACTTATTAACTGTACAGGTCCCTGGGGTGTTGACAGGTCGAGATCAGAGGCTCAGAGACTACAGTTGTAGGAAAGACCCCAGGTGAGCGGGCTTGATGAGTCTAAGAGTAAGGAAAGGGAAGAGAAGTGTGTGTGAGCCCAGGTGTGCATGTGTGTGCAAGTGAGTATGCGAGTCTGCAAGTGCGTGCACATGTGTGCACATGAGTCTGTGAGAGCGTGTGTGAGTGTGTGCATCTGTGTTGTGGAGAGGGGTGGTGTTTGGGGTGAGGAATGGCCCAGAAATCCAGAACTTTGATCCACATCTCCTAACTACTTTAAAATTACTGAAATCTCAGGCTCCTTTTCGCAATAATTTATTCCGTGCAGACTCGGACACCATGCATCTTTTAGGAGGCTGTTTGACAGCACTTAACTGCTACCCACATCGCACATGCTCATAACAAAAAGACAAGTCCCCGTCCACCATTCTGTAGCTCAGAAATGCACAAGTTATACAACATCTGGAACCCACCCAAGGAGAAAAATGCCAGTCTACAAATCTAGCATGCTGGAGGCACAAACCGTGCACTCGGAATCATTAAAATCAGGTTTCACTTGCTGGGTGTGGCTCCATTCCCCTGTGACGGCCAGATGAGCTGGCTGGGAGAAACCACTTTCCTGGTGCTGACGGAAGGGGCCACACGCCTCTTGGTTAGTGCCCATCCAGGGCTGACACCTAATCCCCGCCCTCAGCTTCATTACCAGCACCAGCGGCTCCAGCCAAGGCGGTGGGGTTCAGGATCAGGACAAAAGGGAGTCACTTTTGTTTTCAAGTGCTGGTCTCCTGGAACCTCATCTTCAGCAGGATTTGGGAGGCACACTTTCTCTTCCCACCGAAGCCTCCAGAAGAGTCAGACAAAGCATTCAGCGTGGATGAGTGTGGTCAACTCTCCCTATTTGAACAGGAGGCCGCCAGTCTGTTGTCTTTGATTTATGCCTGTGATGAATTTATCTGTTTATTTATCACCAGCACCCGGGCCCCAAAGTCATCCTGACAATGACACCCTAAGCCAGAGCAGTGCCAGATCCCAGGAGTGACTGGCTCATCCCATCACCAGCACCAGATGGAAGCTGGATTCCAGGTGGTCCGTCCAATGCCCAGGCCTGTCCCAGGCTTCCTTGGGTGGACTCTGTCACCTCTGGTCCCATCCATGATCTAGTGAATAAGTGTTTCTTAATCATGACGATGGCCGTTGCGGGTAAACTCGGTGGGACTGTTTGCCCTGTCTGCCTGCTGAGTCAGCCGCTTCCCAGGCAGGAGGCAGAGAGGCCAGGGCAGAGGAGAAAGGGCAGGAAAGCGAGGAGAGAGGGAGGGTGGGAGGAGGGGAGCATCACAGGGAGAGGAGAGGAGGGAGCCCTGAGAATCTGAAGTCCTCACCAACTTACTGCGAACTCCAGAGAGAGGGTGTGGAAGCCACAGCCTTATTTCTTGCTAAGAATTCACTCACGTAACAAATGTTCTGCAGGACGCCTACTAGGAGTAGGGCTCTGTTCTAAGGGCAACAGTTTGCATCCCAATAAGGAGAGGAAAATAGTAGACAGTGAACCAAAGAGGCCTTTCAGACAGCAGAGTGCTGGAAGGAAAGAGTGGTCACGTGAGAGAGATTCGGGAGCCAAGGGAGATCAGACCGGAACAGAGGACAGGGTCGGCTGCTTTGAGGGGGTGCCACTGAGCAGAGAGCCGAACGCTGCGAAGGAGCCAGCCACGCGAGGCAGGCAGGGAGGAGCACCCGGCACGCCCCACGGGCACCGGCTAGCTCGGTGGGGGGACAATGAGACAGAGGCCAACGTGGCCCGAAGGCGATGAGCAAGAGGCCAAGTTGTAGAGCAGGAGTCTGGTCCAGAGCAGGCTTGCGGGTGCTGACGAGGAGATCAGATTCCATTAATCTGGGACAAGCTGCAAAAAGCCCGTGTGACCAGATATAGGGTGGACCCCCCTTACTAGGAAACACTGGGTTCTACACTGCGCCCTCTGTCTGGGATTTGCTCTCAACAGCTGTCGTGGGGCAGGGGAGAGAAGCTCTGTGGACGCAGAGTGTCTTTCTTCTGAGTTTCAGCATCAGGAGATGAGTCCGCTTCCTCGTGGAAGAGGGAAGGCTGATCGGAGGCACATGTCACGGGAGATGAAAGCCACACTTTTTTGTGCCTCGGTGACTGCTTCAAAAGGGACATCAGGGGCTGACCAGCTGCCCTGGCAAGATCTCAGAGATAGGACCAAGGTTGTCCTTTCCTGTTGAGGTCACCACGATGGGGCCACATTCTGGTTCTCCTCTTGGGTGTCCCCCTGCCTGGTGAAACTCGTCCTCTACAAGGCGCCAGGCCCCAAGTGTTTGGCTCTCCTGGGTCAACACAGAGGAGGCTGCCTGAGATCAGAACGCCGTTGTCTGGTGTCCAGGACACCCAGCTACCCTAAGGGCAGCTGGGAGACCGCGTAGGGATGGGAAGGCTGCCAGATGGTCCAGAGCCCGCAAGGGACTGGCAGACTCACACATTTCAGTCAGTTCCAAATAGGCAAGACCCTGCTCCCGGGAGTCCGTCTCTCTACCCCAAACAGTACTTAACAACTATAAATCCATGTCACCTAATTTCTTTTTTTCATCAGCCACCACATGCATCATCTTCCTAGGAAACACGTTCTGATGGGAAACACTGAACGTGGAGTCAGAAGGCTTGGGATTGCATTTGAGCTTCACTACATGCTGACTGTGTGATCTCAGACAAACCACTCACCCTCTCTGAGCCTCCTTTTCCTCAACTATAGGTTGAGCCGGCAATTTCTGCCTCACAAGACTGAGTGTAAGGATCAGGTTTAACACGTGTGCAGCACCCAGTGCAGTGTCTGCTTCCACAGAAGGGGCTCCTTAAGTAAAGGCAGTGTCCTGCTCCAATATGGTGCTCAGAGTGCCGAGCCCCGAGGCCACCAGCCTTGGTGGCTCTCGGGTGCTGCAGATGACGTGAAAAGGCAAAAGAAGTCTCCGGACGTGAGGGCTCCAGCGGGGGATCTGACTGCCGCAGGGATTTCTGGAGACTGGGCAATGAGAAGTCATACCGTTCCAAAGGCATCAGGATGCGTGGACATAGAGCTGCTCTCGGGTAGAATTATGAGCCCAGCGGGCCTCTGGCCAGGACAGGGAACTCATTCTGGGGGAAATTAAGTGTCAAATGCAGTGTCATGGAATTCTTTGGGCGCCCATTGGCCGAGTTTTATAGCCATTCTGGATCTCAGCCTTAGTTTCCTTGTCAAAACATTGACTTTCCTAAAAAGGCAGGAACGAGGCCAGGCGGATGAACGATGCGTCTCCTAACACCTCTGCCTGAGAGACGAGACCCGGCGGCCCGCTCCACTGCAGTTTGGGGGCAGTAATATGACACTGAAGTCATTCGCTCCTTGTCACACCAGGAGGACTTTACGGCTTTTCAGGCTGGCGAAAGACTTCCCCAGATGAATCAGGCTTCCAGAGTTGAGACGTCTAACGTCACACTCGGGATGAGAGAAGAGATCGTGGGCACATCCGTCACACTAGCCCTCGTCCCTGCCGTCACAGGAGCAGGAAAGTCAGGCAAGTGTCGGCCAAGCTCTGCAGAACGGCTCCAAGACGGGGCAGCCAGCAGCTCCCGGCTCAGCACCACAGGCAGTTACCCAGGGCACTGGCACACAGACATGCAGAGCCTGTCCTCGTTCGGTCTCCCTCACAGCAGACCCCAGACGAGGGCTTGGGGCTCCATAGTTGATTTTGGAGTTGATCCCAGAGAACAGGAGTGAGGCAGCAGGAGAAGAACCAACGAGCGAGGGCACTGGTGAGCCGGTCTCCGCCGCGGCAGTGAGGGCTGTCCTGCTGGGGCCTGCTGGAGGAGTGGGGAGGACCGACTTCAGAATTACTCCCTGGAAAGGCAGGAGGTTGGGGCATTTATTGTCCACCCCTGTCCCCGGTTGGCAGAGGGTTGTCCCTGAGTGTGTCAATGCTCCCGCACTCGCAGGCTGTGCCCGTGTGATCACCGCCATAGCTCAGAGAGGCCTCTAGTCAGGAGAGCAGACTCCACGGTGCTCACTTGAGGTGGGGCCCTGGCCATCTGCCTGGCGCTGCCGGCCACAGCCGAGGTGAGGTCAGCGGGGCCCTGGGAGGTAGCACAGGGCACAAGAGTCATCTGCAGTGGTACCTGTGCCCACCAGTGTGCTATGCGCTGCCCGAGGGCAGGGGAGGTGGAAAAACTACTGCAGGGCCGCCCCAACCTCTGGGAAAACTTGGGCTAGATGGGAGACCCACGGGACCCCCGCCCAGCAGCCTGAGTTATGATTGAGTGCCAAGAAGAGAAAACGCTGTGATTGAAAACAAAAGCCCACTGCAGCGGCTACAGAGTTCTAAGAGAGAGGCCCTGTCCTTCTAGGGGTGGATGGCCTTTCAGCTTAGAAAAATGCTTCAGAGGAGCTTTCTGTGTGTGAAATATAGGCCCCGGGGCACAGGGGGAAGGAGGGAGAGAGAGGAGCTCTGTGATAACTGGAATTGCTGTCTTGCTAGTTTGAAGAGGCCTTGGGTGGGAAGAAGAGAAGAGACAGGCCTGGTGAGATAAAAGAGGGCTCCGGTCACACGGAGAGGTGCCAGGCCGGGGAGGAAGGTGGCCCGGAGCTGGGCCCCGCGAGGGGCTGCCGGGCGGGGTAGGCGGCAGAAGCTGAGGGACGCCCCGCTCAGGCGGCGCTGGTGTCCGCCCCGCCAGCTCTCCTGTGTGGCATCCACAAACCTTCAGCGCGGAGCATCCCAGCTCACATCGCATCACTGTGGGCAACGCAGGCAGGACGTTTTCGGGGGGTCTGACGGAGAGAGAGAACGACAGCCGTGGGAAAGAGACAGAATGGGGACAGAACTCAGCAGGGACGAGTGCATTGTCCTCTAAGGATCCTCGGAGACGTGGGGAAGGCACAGCAGGGGGAACAGTGTGCAGTTAAGGACGGCCGTGGCCCCTACGCCTGGAGAGCCGGGAGCTCTGGGTTAGCAGCTGCGTCAGTTTGTCTCTCAGTTACCACAACCCAACCCCGGCTGCGCCAGGCTCCGTGCCGGACAGGGCGAGTTCAGAGGTGACGGGGGCGGCCCCGCCCTCGGAGTCCTCCACCATCCCAGGGTGTCCCAGTTGTCAGCAGCCAACCTGGTGGAGCAACGCCCTTGGGGCCAGGAGGAAGGCTCAAAAGCCATGACCAGAGAGATCTTGGAAGGTCCCCAGGTGAGGGGCATCAGGACACTGACTTGAATAAGGAGGAAAAATATTGACGTGTAGAGAGAAGACCGTCTGGTGTGGAAATTCCCTTATGGAGTCTCCCTGGGTCACCAGTGATGCACGGGGTCTCCTTCTGAACAGTCAAGGGCCAAGGGCAGAGGCACATCCAAAGGGTCCTTGCGGGGAAGTTAAGGAAGGGACTGCTGGCAGGGAGGGGGAGGGTTAAAGGGACCACACGGGCTGAGGGGACACACGGAGGCCAGCAACTGTGTGAGCCACTGTTTGCACTGCGGCGGAAGAGGCCTCAGGAGGAGCTGTGGTTCTCCACGGAGGAACATGGCCTAGCAGCGAGGAAGCAGAGGGAATAAGTGCCTGGTCTCCGCCCTGCCCTCACGTGCTGCCTACCGACCAAACCCGGCTGGAGCCAGAGGCCAGGAGAGCCCGTCAGTGCTGACCTGCAGCCCCAGACCGCGGCTGAAGAGTGGGGCTGGGGGCTCGCTAACAAACTGGCCCGTCCTCTCCCCGCCGTCCAGAGTGGGCGGGTCTGGTGCACAGAGGCTGCAGACAGGGGGCAGCAGACGCGAAGATTCAGGAAAGATTGTGTCGGCTGCAGCGCCCTCGGCCTGACCCCTAAAGGGCTCTGGGTGACTCAGGAGAGCCCAGAAAAGAATCCACAGATCCTACTCTCAGATGGGAAACTGAACTCTGACGAGAAAACAAGTCTGTGACCTGCGCAGACCCTAGGTGGCCTAGCGTTTCAGACGTCAATAGCAACATTTTAAAATCAACTGGACCCTGTATTGGAAGCCATCACAGCAGCCCTCCGGCTGGGAGGCAGCTCCCGAGGACCTGAGCTTGGGAGCGACCCGGGAGCTGTCTCGCACCCAGAACACCTCAACGCTTATGTAAGGCCCAGAAACAGACTCTGAGATGGTGATTTGTGGCAGCGGATTTACCAAGGAAGGAGAAAACAGCGAGGGTCGAAGGTCAGGGGCTGGGGCTGGGGGGGGTGGGGGGGTCGGGAGGGCGGGGAGGAGGAGGAAACTGAGCATGGGTGCAATTTCCAGCGAGGTCCCAGCTGCAGCCTGAAGCCCTGGAGAGCTCTGGAGCATAAGGCACCTCCCAGTTTGCTCTGCCTGAAGGCAGATGAGCTGGGCTCCACCCCCTGCAGCTGTCAATCATCGGCTACAGGCCTGGGAAGGAAGGCGTGTAAACCGCGGGCGCTTCCAGCTCTTATATGTTGCAGCTGAAGGGCCTTCAGTAGCCCAAGAGAAATCCCCAGAAGGCCATCAGTGCTGGCCATTGAACAAAGCCCCCAGCAGTGGAGGATGGGTGCACAGAACCGGTAAGAGGGATCCAAGGGGACCTGGGGGTGGGGGGGCTGACAGGATCTGCTGCAAGACCCATCAGCCTGGGGGGCCCTGAAGTTGGGTGTGCTCTGCTTTGCTTGTCTGTGCAAGGATGAGGAAGGTGCCAAGTGGCCCGAGTTCTAGCCTCTGTGTCACTGACTAGGTATGGGACTAGCGCAAGGACTTAGCAACTCTGGGCCTCAGTTTTCTCCTCCATTAAACGGGCACCTACGTTTCTGCCTTCCCTGCCTCATGGGATGCTTGCAGATGTCAAACGTAAAAGTGCCTTGAAGGATCCAGAACACATGCACGTGACTGCCAGGCTGTAACCGCCGAAGGTCCTGCTGATGCCGGGGTTTCCTTGACTTCTTTGACTGCGGGAGGACGCACTGCAAGCGAGTCTGGAGCTTGTGCTCACCCCAGCCCATCGCCACCACTATCCCTCAGGAGAGGTTACCAGAAGGACTTTGTTACAACACAATCTTACTCAAGAAGTCACTCAAAAAGGCACACAGCAATCACTCAAATATTTGCTGAATTAAAAACAAGAATGACTCGGCAGGGCATTCCTGAAATACAGGGTCACTCTTGAATACCAAGAACTGACGCCGTCTGCAAAGGCCAAAATGTGTGAGAATTCTACCAAAACCACGTTGAAGTTTGCTTCTCTGCTGTGAGTTAAAAAAAGATTTGCTAAGAAAATTTGTAGTTTAACAGAGATAGCAAGATGACAGTCAACCCACTTAAAAGACAAGCTCGAACCCCGGTCCTGCAGTGCCCTGGTGCTGATTGCATTCAGGAGACTGGTCTCCTACCAGGACAGGCTACAGGGGCTAGTGGATCCACGACATTGGGGAGCACTGCAGAGCGACCGCAGAGTACGAGGATGCCTCTGAGAATGGCTGGTGCACAAAAGCGACTCTGACCAAGACTGAGCTCTCAAAACTGACTAACGAGGGATACTGGCTGGGTCAGTAGTGGAGACCAGAGGTATGCAGGCTCTGGCCACCAACAGCCCACTAATGATGGTGGTCAGAAGAATAGTTGTCCACCATTTTCCTGATGGGACCTGCTTAGGACTTTACTGAATCGCAGGATACGGCGCAGCCCTGAGTGGGCAGGGCAGTGAGACCGGCAGGAGGTGCTCCCACCGGAAGCTTCCGCCTGCTGGCAAGGAAGTACAAAGGAAATGCGTGCGTTTCTATTTAGCTCATCAGACTGGAGACCCGGCTGCATTAAACTGCAGATTTACTGTAGCCTGTCCTTGGATATTGCCTACTAGTTAAAATGAATTGTTACCAGAATGTTCAGAGAAAACCATAGATTAAGCATATTGACTATGTTTCTTCTTTAAGTAATAGTTAAGGGCAATAACAATGACGGAGCAGCCAAGCAGATATTTTCCTACCCGTTATTAATAACAGCCCTCAGCTGTCTGATGGATGGCCATACCCGTGACGGAGAGCCGGCAGCACCCGCTCTGTGGCAGATCTGTTCTGGGAGGGCTCGCGAGATGTTTGATTTGTGAGGCTGCTGATGGATGAGGAGGGCCAGGAGGAAGCGCAGCTCCATGAACACTAGGATCATAAAAAGAGAAGAAGAGCGCAGTTGTCTTGTGCTTCCCCTTTCTCCTCCCGCTCCTGGTAGAGCCGAGGAGGGGCCAGCAGGGAAGAAACACGGAGGTCACCCCATCCGCATGCAGATTCCCACGGTTTCTATCCACTGGAACCACAGAGGTGAAGGCAGGGGACCATGGGCACGGGGGACGCAGGGGATCCGTGTACGGTTGGCTGTGGGAAAGGGGGCTCTGCGCCACAATCCAGATCGATGGGGCCTCCACCGTCTTGTAGCTGCTCCATCTGGGATGAGCAGCCTGCAGAGGTTGCCAGAGTGGAAGAGGAAAGCAGGAGGGCAGCTCTGCCCATAAGCGACACATGCCACTTTGCTGACATTTCATTGGCCCACCTAACAGCAAGGGCACGGGAAGTGACGCGCCCAGAAGAGTGGTCTGCCCATGTTGCCCCACTTCCTCACCAACCATTCCATCTCCAACTGCTCCAGTCTGGGCTGGTCCCCACCACTCACACCCCCACAGCCTCCTTATTCCCAGAGCCAGTGGTAATTTTCCTATTACCCAATCTCCGAGCAGCATTAGTCCCAGCAACTGCGGCCTCAGTCGAGCCTGCTCTCAGCTCCGCGACGCCTCCTTCTCGCACCCGCCTCCCTTCTCACGCTGCTCTGTGAGTTTCTCCTCTCCCAGCCCACCTCCAAATGTTGGTGTTTTCTCAGGGCAGGTCCCGGCCCTACTATTTTCTCTCTGTGCACTCTCTCCCTAAGCGATCTCGTCAGTCCTCTAGCCTTAAACTCGTCTATATGCCAATACGGCTTAGACACAGCCGGCAGCACATGTCTTTTCTCGAAAGAGGCCTCTACACGTTTCTACTCCCGTGCTTACTTGACGTCACACAGTGACATCGCATAAGGGATTCAAGTCTCCTGCATCTCCGTCAAGGGTGTCTCGTCGTCCAAATCAGAAACTCAGGAGTGACATATCCTTGATGGCTCCCTTTCGCTCCGCCCCAAATATAAACTATTCATACGTCCTGTCAATTCAGCCTCCAAAATTGATCAAAATAGATCTCAAATCCACAGCCTTGTCCTGTCCCGCCTGTTGGTCTCTCCGTGCGGACCCAGCCTGACCTCGGGGATGGCCTCCCCGCCCCCATACTGGCTCCTCCCCATCATCCTCCCAGCAGCACCCAGGGTTCTCCTTAAAGCGTAAACCAGACCACCCCCTCCCTGCTGACGTCCTGGGTGGGAATCAGGCCGAGCCCCTGCCCACGGGTGCGGCCTCGGGAGCAGGGCCCTGCCCCCCATGCCCCTCAACCGGGCCTGACCCTGCTTGGATACCAGTCCTTTTCCAGGTGGGACCTCCTCGCACTCGTTGCTCTGTCTTTGGGCACGTCATTCGGATCTCAGCTAAGCCATATCCTCCCCTCGAGGAGCAAGGAAAAGGGTGGCGTCCTTCGCCTGGCAGAGCACCCTGCCCAGGCCACGCTCACACGCACCCAGAGACGCCGCCGCTTGTAACGTGGCGGTCTCCCAGCCACCCATCTCCACCCCCAGAGCAGCGTGGGGAGCCGGCAGCCCCGGGGCCTCTCTGATGTGAAAGAGGGCCTGTGACTGGCCTCCTGCAGCCCACCTGCCAAGCCGCATATTGCCCCGCGCCCTGATTCCCCCTGGGGCTCACCTGCCCTGCGTTTGAACCTGAGCTCCTGCCCTCGTGCTAAGAACTGTTTTTATCTCAGGGCTGCAAGACCTGGCTGCGCACTGACTGGAAAGGCCTAGATTTGGAATTCGAGGTCAAAAACGAATTTCGCCTTTTACTCAGCATTCAGCATAGCAACCCAAGGAGAAATACTGTGCTGGATAAACAACTTGTTTCTGACAGTGTGGCAGCCTTTGGTATTTAGGGCATTTTTGAGCATACAAATCAAGTGTTCTCTCAGAAAGACGCCCACAGCAGTTCCCGAGGATGTCCTGGGTTCCTCGCTCACACTTGCACATGCAAGGCAGCTGCCACATGGTCACAAGAAGACTGCCCGCCCTTGACCAGCCCACCTGAAAACTCGATGCTGGCTCCCGGTGTCAGAGGGCTTCCCCAGAAGCTCAGACCTGCTCCCCCTCTGTCAGAGGGGCCGGAGGGGGTGACAGCCCCAGGCCAGAAGTCTCAGTCCAGCTAGCACTCCCAGGACTCAGCTCCCCAGGGACAATGCGTCTCCAAGGCCAAGGGAGGGCACCATCGGCAGGGCCAGCATTCGCAGAGCAGAGGGCAAACCACCCTTCTGTTCCCCCATCCTCCAAATGCAGAGAACTGGGCACGGAGCGCAGGACCCTGGGCGGAGCGTCTGGGAGGTCAGTGCCTCAGCTTCCCAGCTCCCCCCTCCTGCCCTCCGGGAACAGCATGGGTTTTCTTTTGGGAACCACCCCACACCCTCAGGCCCTGTGGTTTGGGTGCCTTGCCCCATCACCCATCCCTGCTCCCTCCCTAGGGTAGGCAACTGTCCCAAGACAGGGCACCAAGGCTGTCCACCCCCTGGCCACCCGCGCTCGGAGGATAGGTACATGCGCTCAAGCAGGGCAGAAACTTTTTCTTAATTGAAATCTCTGGTCGGTGGCAGTTAAGGCTGGAATTGCCAGTGTTCACCACGTGGAGAGACCCCACCTGCATGGGAAGCCAACAGAGAGGAGAGAAGAGCCAAGAGGCAGAGAGAACCGAGTCCCAACCCCATCATTCGAGTCCCTGGAGCCCGCCGGGCCTGCCAGTATTTTAGTGACATGCGCCAATACCTCCCTCAGGCACTGGGCCTGGCACCAAGAAAGACCCACAGAGAGTGAGGCCTCGGAGGCGGGAGCAACAGCCTGAATCCCTGTCTGGGCCCACAGCTGTGTGTCTGGGGCCCTGCCGCCCTGGCCAGGGCCGGGATGGCCTGGCTTCGCACGGCACCGAGGGTGTTCAGACCGCCTCTGAGCTTCAGGAACGGGCTGGAGCAGCATGTCCTCAGGTTCTGAGTGCCCCTGTGAGTGAGGCAGACAGCACTGCCCCTGGGTCCTCCAAGACAGCCTCCCATATCCCTGCCCCAGACGCACGCCCTTCCCTTCATCACTCTGCTCACACCAGACCCTGCCCTGAAGTGCCCTCCATTCCTTTTCCACCCATCCACAGGATCCCCCATCCTTCAAGGCCTGACTGGAGTGCCCCCTCCTCTAGGAAGCCCTCCTATGACGAGCACAGCCCCTGGAGAGCCCTCATGATCTGAGTCATCGGTCACTGCAATGGCCACATCGAATCACACAGGCCACGCTGGATTAGACTCTGTCCTCAGCTGGTTTAGGCTAGCTGCCCTCTCCCCAGAGCAAGTGGCCGTGGCTAGCCAGCCAGGACTAGAGAGGACCTAGCGTTTGAAGGAGGGGCATCTCTGACTGTTGGGGGAGAAGTCTTCAGACAGGCCTGCAATCATGCCCAGGCCCTTTCCTACTGTAAAACGCCGGGTCCTGGAGGGAAGTGGCCCCGAGTGAGGCAGGGCAGGGAGGAAAGGGCAAGTCGGAGTCTGAATCCTGGCTCTGCCGCTAGCTACCTGTGTGACCTGGGCCAGTCACTCAACATCTCTGAGCCTAGTTTCTCATTTGTGAAGTGAGGATGATAGTGACATTGTCACAGGCTGAAATGAGGTAGCATGGCTTGCACATGGTAGGTGCTGAGTAAAGGCTCCATGTTTTGCTACTGGGAGACAGTACAGCATAGCGGTTAGAAGAGTAACGGCAGTACCATCCGTCCCAGACTCGGCTCTTCAGGCTGGCCCCGTGCTGAACGCTTTGCTCTGTAATCCCCACTGACCCTCACGGCAGCCTCCTCAGGTGATCAGCTTCTCACCGTCTCCAGGACCCAGACGAGGGACCCAAGGCTGAGAGTCAGACCCAAGCTCACTCCTGGGGACAGCAGAGCTGCTTCAACCCCGAGTCAGCACGCACCCACCTCTGCTGGTGGCCAAGCGTGGCCACAGGGCCACCATCGCAGTGTGCGGCGGTTAAGAGCCTCAACTCAGGCTGCTAGGTCCACAGCTCAGCTCCAATGTTCACAGTGAGGCCCTTAATCTCTCTGTGCCTCAGATGTGTTCATTGTCCGGCTATAAACTGCAGCTAATAATACCACGTTTCATTGAATTTAAGACACCATCAGTTGTACGATGCAAGATTGTGTACATGCCACTGAAAGAGAAAAAATGTCCGACATGGGGTATCTAATAGGGGTCCCTGACAGAAAGTAAGAACGTCAAGGGCCAAGCCCTCTGCGTTAATCAGGGTTCTGCCTTCTCTCTGTATAGAGAGCTAGAGAGTGAGAC
>NC_060279.1:106747524-106778786 GCF_021613505.1 Equus quagga | reverse complement strand
GAGAGAGAGGGAGAGAGAGAGAGGGACAGAGAGAGAGGGAGAGAGAGTGAGAGAGAGAAGGAGAGAGAGAGGGAGGGAGAGAGGGAGAGAGAGAGAGAGGGACAGAGAGAGAGGGAGAGAGAGAGAGAGAGAGAGAGAGGGAGGGAGGGAGATGAATTGATTGGCGGGTTGACTGAGGGCATTGGCTGACATGGCTGTGGAGGCTGAGAAGTCTCAGGATCTGCCATGTACACGCTGGAGACCCGGGAAAGCTGGTGATGTAACTCAGTGGGAGTTGGAAGGGCTAAGCGTGGGGGTCAGTGGTGTAAGTGCTGGTCTGAGGCTGACCACGTGAGAACTAGACGGGCCAATGTCCGAGGGCAGGAGAGGGGCATCCCAGCTCCAGTGGAGAGTGCGAATTCGCCAGACTCTGCCTTCCCCTTCTATTGAGGCCCTCCGAGGCCTGGAGGTAAGGACCGTCTTCTTCACTCAATCTACTGATTCAAAGGCTCATCTCTTCCAGAGACCCCCTCACAGACACACCTAGAAATCATGTTCAGCAGGCTTTCTGGGTGCCCCTCAGCCCAGGCAAGTGGACACAAGATCCACCATCGACGCTCCACTTGGGCGTAAATGATAAATAAACTCACCCCGGAGAAGGAGCGCTGGAGAGGCTTGCTTGTCTCAACCTCAGCGCCAGGTAAAGGGCGGAGAACTTCCCCCCTGAGAGTCTGAACCCCAAGAGCGTCTTCAGGCAGGTTTGAGGTGGGAATTCACAGGATCCCGTGTGTCCGGAACACCTGAAGCAGAGCGCTCCGCTGAAAGAGGACTCACGTAATGGAAGAAACAAATGCAGATTCATTCTCCCAGAGTTAGAGTTCAGTGCAGGCCAACAGCAAGTGTGAGATGCTGGGGACTGTTCAGACCCGGCCCAAAAACGTCAGAAATGTTCAAAAGGGAAAGAATCTGTGTTGTACAGGCATTGAAATATGGTCGTAGCTAGCTGTAAAATAGTACTAGCTGTTGTAACTAAGTACCCCCAAGTCTCAATGGATTAGCATGACAGACATTTGCCTATCGCTCAGGTAAAGCCCAAGACAAGCGCTCAGAGTGATAGGTGCTCACCTCCAGTGTTGACTCAGAGAGCCAGGCTCCATCCATCTTGTGGCCTCGCATGGCTCCCGTGGTCTCCCAGAAGGGCAGAGAGATGGAGGAAAGTGCCCAGGTGACACCTGTCACTTTCCCCCACTATGTCTTGAGCAGAATTCAGTGCTCAACTGCAAGGTGGCTGGGAAAGGCAAGCTGGCTGTGTGCCTGGGAGGAAGCAGAAGGAGCTTTAGTGAACAGACAGCCAATGCTGCCATCCAGCCTCACGGGACATTGATGCTTTAGAAAAGGGTGTCAGCAGTAGGAGATTCCAATGGTGCCTGGCACCACGTAGGGACCCCATCAACGACTGCTCTAGCTATGATTAAGAAGAACACCTTTGATTTATCAATACAATATATTTTTGAAGACAGTGCTCACTTAACTAAGGTCCACCCTGGTATCCCCTAGTGATCCCCGTAGTGGATTTCAAATAGGGCTCTGTTTGCAGGAGCGCACATGTGGTAGGAGGCTGATATTTGTGTTCACAAATATTGCATTCTTTAAAACCGGTCGTCCTTCAGTTCTGTTTCCGCCAAAAGCATGATGCTTACAAGTGTGCGTTCTAGAGTCAGTCACCCGGGTCTGAATCCCAGCTCTGCTGACGAGCTCTGGGCCCTCACCTCTCGCTGAGCTGTGGCCACTGTAAGTGGGACCCAGTGCCGGCACAGCCGCCTCAGAGGCTGCTGGGAGATCCCACAGACAGCGAAAGCCAGGTGCGCAGCATGGCCAGGCACACAGGGTGGCGCAGAAGGGAAGATCTTGTTTTTCTTGTTGTCGTTGTTGATAATGCCCTGGACGCCATTTCTTTAAGCTCCGTATTGCAGCCATGGGTTGGCATTGAGCAGAGTCCTGGCCACTCCTCAAAGCAGTCTCCAGGTTTCAGAGAGAGATGTTCCAGGCCTCTACCTTGTACACTGAATAACTGAGCGAATGCTCCAGCTGCTGGGTACCTATGACGCTCTCGTTTGGGCATCCTCACCAACTAGTGGTTCAAACTTTTAAATTTCCATTTTTTTTAAAAGATTTTATTTTTTTCCTTTTTCTCCCCAAATCCCCCCCGGTACATAGTTGTATATTCTTTGTTGCGGGTCCTTCTAGTTGTGGCATGTGGGGTGCTGCCTCAGCGTGGCTTGATGAGCAGTGCCATGTCCGCACCCAGGATTCGAACTGACGAAACACTGGGCCGCCTGCAGCGGAACGTGCAACCTTGACCACTCGGCCACGGGGCCAGCCCCTAAATTTCCATTTTTAAAATCTCTATTAATAGTTGTATCCTGAGAAGATAATTTAAAGAATTACAGAAGTCTTCACGTAAAACCTCACAGCACTCACAATTCCCCTCTCGGCTAAGGCCATGTGTTGGCCACATCCATCCAGTTTCTTTTTCTTAATGTCTAGTTGAGGCCCACGGAGGTGAGCCACTAACTCAGATTTACAATCCAATGTCAAGTGCAGCTCCATCCTCTCTGGATGCAAAACCCACAGCTTAATAGGTGGACAACACGCTTTCCAAAAGCATCAAGAACGACTCCTGAATTCTGAAAATTCAGTGTTTAGTTATGGCTTCTTAAAACATTTCAGCCACAGCGCCTGGGACAGGAGCCAGAAATGCTGCCAACCCAGCAAGGAAGAGCCGAGGCCAGCTGGCAGCCCCCAGGAGTCAGCTTTCGCTGGGCCCTGGGCGCCGTCAAGGAGAAGGTCCCAGTATCCTAGTCTTTTCTCAGCCCACCCCTCCGCTCAGAGCCCTCCAAAGGGGTCAAGCCAATGCCAGGAACCCAGACAGCGAGAGCGGCACGCCCTTGCCCCTCCCCTCCTGAGAGACGTCAGCTCACGCCCCTGCATTGGACTGCCTTGTCTTCTCTCAACACCCCTTCGCCTGGTTTCCCCAGAGAACCGCCCCTCTTTACACTCAGAACCTTGTTAGGGTTGGGGGCGCTGATTCTGCCCTGGTTCCAGACCTAGCCTCAGGCCACCCGCACACGCCCCATTGTGATGATTGCTCAGGGATGGGCACAGGAGCCAGCCAAAGCCAGTGACGTTAATCCTGGGACCTCGCTGGAGCAGCCAGGACAGAGGCTCTGGCCCGCTGGAGGGGCTGCATCCGTGCAGCTGCCTCTCCTCGCTGTCCAGGGCAGCCACTGAGACGTGCTCCCAGAGATGGAGGAGGGAGGGGTTGGGAGAGACAGACCTGGTCCAGATACCCTTACTGAGTCCCTTATGCAGAGGAGCCTGGGGCTACGGGACTTTCTGGCTAAGTGACCTGATAGTCCCTTGGAGGCCTCAGCTGACTGTCCTGGCCCTTGGACTGGCCAGAGCATCCTGTCGTCTGGCCCGCAGACTGTGTGCTGATCGCTTTGGCTCTTGTGCCTTTGGCTGTCCTGAGCCCCCAATCCATCCAAACCCCTGCCCCTCTTTTGTTCACGTCACCTAAACCAGACATGGAGAGTACGTTGTAAGCCTGGCGTTGTGTGAGGTCTGGGGAATGCGGAGCTTCCGTCGCCCCTGCTCTGAAGGGACCCAGTACTCTGACTAAAAGACAAATGCAAGAGTGCACTGCAGGCAGAGCCAGAGTGGTGCACGGGGCGCTACCAGGGCAGAGGAGGCCCCGTCACCCCGACTGGGGGCAGGGAGGGCTTCCTGGAGGAGAGGACACTGACCCACCTTTAAGCATATGCAGGAGTTGTGTGGAGAGGTGTGGGGAGCATAGGCATGGGGCAGAGGTGTAGAGGTGAGCGTCACCCACAGAAGGCCGGTCTCCTGGCTGAGCACCTGGGCCACACGCCTCACCCCGCAGGCCCTCCTGCCTGATGTCCTCTGGGTTCCCTCGAGTCTGCCTGGTCTCCCCAGATAGTCACTCCAAGCTCCCCGAGGTCAGGTGCAGCATGCTGAATTTGAGACATGGAAAGGCGGCCACAGAACAGAAGATGCCCAAGCTGGGGCCCCACCTGCACCAGATCTGAGCCGGGAGTTCAGGCCCCCTGAGGGCCCGCCAGCTCCTGACAGCTTCATGACTCTTGACTCTGTCTTTCTTTCAATTTCAGAAATCCAAATGTATCAAGAGGACAAAATAAACAACCATGTGCCGGCCATCTGTGATTAGCAAAGGGAAACGTGCTCTCGATTTTGCTAAAAATAATTTTTTGTGAAAGAAATAGAACTTTGCAGTTTTCATTAAAATGCTTTCCCCTGAAGCCACTCTTATATTTTTGTAGCTATTTTAATTTTATTTTGGTTGAAGACAATGAGAGATACCCCATCTTAATTTTAAAGGGCTGTATGGATGAATGGACAAATAGATAGATACAGTTACACAACAAATACACTGCCTCGTGAGTCTTTTAATTTACACAAATGCTATCACAGCTTATTTCTCAACTTGCTTCTTCTGTCAGCATTGATTTTTCAAGCCAGACACTGTCTACCATGACTGCTCGATGGGAGCCCAGTGCTTGAATATACCTGCTTGGTGATCCATTCTCGTAGTCAGGGCCATTGGGTGGTTCCTATTTGTCACCATCACAAACAATGCTGCAAGGAATGCCCTGTGCACGTGGGTGGGAGACGCTCTGGGACACAGCAGGTTCTCAGTTCAATCAGATGTTGCCCAGTGTGGCCGCGCCCTTCTGCCCCCACCAGCTGTGGAGGCTTTCCCCGCTTCCCCTCTTCCCCACACGCGGCATGCATCATCAGACTTCCCGAGTTGTGCCAGCTGGATGGGTGTGAACCAGTACACAACTGGCTTTACTTTGCGTTCCTCTGATGAGTAATGTGGTGAGCAGTTTTCATTTATCTTTGGCCATGGATGGTTTCTCTTTGCTGAAACTCCTGCTCTTGACGTTTCCCCACTTTTCTGTTTGCTTGTTGGTGCTTTGACAAGGAAATTCACACGCACGACTTCTTGATGTGTGCTGGGCACCACTCCCCCATCCGCATGGCAATTCTCCCCTCTGCTCTGGCCACAAAGCTTGCTTCATGGTGTCTCTTGCCAAACAGATTGTGCGTGTGTGTGTGCATGTGTGTGTGTGTGCACATGTGTGGGTGTATTGTGTGTGTGTGTGTTGCATGTGTGTGAGTGTGTAGCAGTAGTAGTAACAGTAGCAGTTGTCACATAACAATAGTTTCCTTTACGAGCTGTGCTTTTTGTGCCTGATCTGGAAAACCTCTCTCTACCCTGAGCTGATCAGGACCTGATCCTCTGTTACCTTCTCAGGGTTATAAAGCTCTGCTTTTCACATTTGGGCGCTTAATCCATCTGGCATTTGTTTATGGAATGAGGTAAGGATCTAATTTTAATTCTCTTCCTATAGGAAAGCTAACGTCTGAGAGCACCATTTATTGGAAGGCCCCCCTGCCCGGACCCATCACACCGTGTCCATCACACCCCAGGTTCTTGTAAACGCTTGAGTCTGTTTCTAGGCTGGAGATCAGCAATATTTTCTTTTTTTTTTTAAAGATTGGCACCTGGGCTAACAACTGCTGCCAATCCTTTTTTTTTTTCCTGCTTTATCTCCCCAAACCCCCCCTGTACACAGCTGTATATCTTAGCTGCACGTCCTTCTAGTTGTGGGATGTGGGACACCGCCTCAATGTGGCCTGACGAGCAGTACCATGTCCACGCCCAGGATCCGAACGCTGGGCCGCTGCAGCAGAGCGCGCGAACTTAACCACTCGGCCACGGAGCTGGCCCCCAGCAATATTTTCTATATAGGGCCAAATAGTAAATACTGTAGGCTTTGCCAGCCAAAGGGCCTCTGCCACAAAGCTCATCCCTGCCGTTGCAGGGTGAAAGCTGTCGTGAACGACACGGAAGTGAGTGAGCGTGGCTGCTCATCTGCTCTGCTGAGAGACTGACCTTCGAGGCAGTACCACACTCTAATGCTCATTATAACTTCGTCGTACGTCTTGACATCCGATAGAAAAAGTGCCACCCCTTTTCTCCTTGTTTTTAGAATTATCATGATTATTCTCGGGCTTCAATTCTTCTAAATAAAATTTAGAAGTGATTTTGACAAATTCCATAAAATTCTGTATTGGATTTTTTATTGGAATTGCATTGAATTTCTAGATTAATTGGGAGGGTCTGTCTCTACAATACCATGTTCATGGATTCAAGAAATACTTGCTTGCTGCATACTGGCTACACACAGCACTCCTCAGCTGGAGTGTCTAATTCATACGGCAACACCACCTTCCGCCAACACCTAATGCAGAAAGCTCTAAGTTTTATCCCTCACCTTTCCCCTCCCTTCTCCCTAACCAGTCAGGTACAGGGTGGCCCTTTCTCCTTTTTCCAGCATCCTCTCTGCCCCTCTCTTAGATAACTGCCATCACTGGTGATCTCAGCAGGCCCCTCCTCCAGGCTTCCTCCATCCACTTCATCTCCACCATGTACCACAGAGCTGTCCTTTGTCACTCACATGTCCTTTGCTAGGCAAAGGGCAAAGTTCACCATCCTTAGCACAGCTCACAGGACCTTCTCCGTCTGGTTCCTATTTAACTTCCACACCCCCAACCACCACCACCTGCCACCCCTAGTGGGACCTAATGCTCCAGCCATGCAAACACCAGCAGCTCCTCGAATGCCCCAGCCTTTCTCAGTGCCTAGAGTTGGGCCCACCTGGATCCCCTCCCCCACCTTCTCAGACAATTTCTGTTTGAGAGCCAGCTCGGACATCATCAGCCTTGTGAGCCTGTCTCCCAACCTGGCACCATCCTGTGCTCGCGTTGTCCCGGGTGCTGACCTCAGACACTATTCACACGGCCCAGGAGAGGGCGGGCTCCAGGAGCGCAGGCGTCCTGTCTGAATTGCTGGCAGCAGGGCCCGCAGCACATACCCCAGGGCCTGGGTAGGCTCTAATTAGCGGCAGGCATTAATTAGTATTGGTTGCATAAATGAATGAAAGGACAGATGTAGCCAGCAGTCAGAACACAGATGCCTCACAAAGAGCCAGGTGCGCTTGTCTCAGGTGGAAACACGTCAGCCCATTCTCCCAGGGATGAGGCCGCGGAAGGAACAGCAACCCCGCCCTTCCATCCGGCCCCTGAGTGAGGCAGCAGCAGAGGAGCCGACGGGCTGGAGGGGAAGTCTGCCTGGGAGGGAGAAGGCCCCCGCAAAAATACCAACGCACCCCCCCCCACACACAGTGCTCATACAGCCCTCTCACACAGACAAAAAGGCAAACGTGCGGGGTCGGATGGAGCCCTCTGGGCAAGAAAGCAACAGAAGAGTGACAAGTGCCATGTGGGTTTAAGCAGAGGCGGCAGGTTACGAACCCGCAGAGGAATGGGGCTGACAGCCACGCTGCTCCTGCACCCTTTCCCTGGGACAACGGTGGCACTGAGAGAGGAGGAAGGAGGAGTCAACTCAGAGGGTTTAGAGGCAGTTTCTGTCCGCAACCCAAACAGGCTGAACTTCCACAGGCTCCTTTGGAAGAGCGTGAACACTGCAGCTGGGGAGGCCGCTGTCCCAACAGCCTGGGCCTGGGGGCGGCAGGAGACACGCTAGCGGCCCAGCTCCTCCCGCCCCCCCTGCCTCCTGCCACCCCCCCCCCCCCCCACCGGGGCTGCGAGCCGCTCTGCCTCAGGGGGCTCCGGGGGAGGACACGCAGCTCGCCAGCGCTTTGCTAACAATCAGCGCAGCTGCCACCCCCGACGGCCAGCGCTGCTCCAAATCTTGGCGTTGTAACGCCCCGTTTCACAGATGGGGAACCTGAGGCAGGGAGAGCTTAAGCTGTGTTAAAGGGAAGTCAGCAGACCCAAAACGGAGCCACAGCCCCACATCACCAAAGCGAGACTTCACCTAATTCCAGTCTCGGCTTGCCCAAAACTGGAACCTTGAGCCAGTCGGGAGGAGCGGCCTGATCAGCACCAGGTAGGTGCTGCCTGACAGACCCCTGCCGGCTAAGGGAAAGGAACTTGCCATAACTAGCCTGCCTCTTTGCCTGGCACAGCCTCCTTGCTCCTGCTCCCCTCTGGCTGTAGAAGTCTTTCATTACGTACGTCTCCTTGGAGCTCCTTTCTGACTGTGGATGGACTCTGCCTGATTTGAATAGATTTTTGCTCAAATAAACTCTTAAATTTTTTAATATGCTTCAGTTTCTCTCTTAACAGGTGGCACAACTTAGAAGTGGAGAATTCGGGGGACCAGCCCCATGGCCGAGTGGTTAAGTTCGTGCACTCCTCTTTGGCGGCCCAGGGTTCGTGGGTTCTGATCCTGGACGCACACCTACACAGAGCTCATCAAGCCATGCTGAGGCGGTGTCCCATATAGAGGAACTGGATTGACCTACAACTATGTACTGGAGCTTTGGGGAAAAAAAAAAAATGAGGAAGATTGGCAACAGATGTTAGTTCAGGGCCAATCTTCCTTACCAAAAAAAAAAAAGAGAGAGAGAGAGAAAGGACATCAGATTGTAAAACTCTTAAAAGACAAAAAAGGAAGTGGAGGATTCTAACTCAGGCAGTCTGACGCCAAAGCCACTGCAGGAAATGCTGTGGGTCCTCCTAGCTCTTCTCTCCCAGACCTGGTGCTCGTCCCCCGGCTGCTTGCTGCTGTGAGTGTGGCTGCGAACGGCTCATAGCTTACCCCTTTTCCAGAGAATCCACCTTGCCCAGAGATGCCTGGGAGACCATGGGCCACGCCCAGGGTGGCGTGCAGTCAAAGATAGGGGCTGTGAAAGACAGCCTGCCGGCCTCGAGGTGCAGAGGGCTCTGCGGTGCGCATCACTCCTGAGCGCCGGGAGGCCAGGCATGCGGAGCCTGCAGCTGCACCCACATCTCGCTGGGCGTTTCCCCGCCCCGTTCTGCTTCCCTCGCTCCCGCACAGGTTTCTTCGCAAGCAGTCCCTCAGCAAGGCCCCTACACAAGACCCCCATGTCAGGCCCCACTTCTGCAGAACCCGAGCATCCGCCACGTCGCTGGGCCCTCGTTCTTACGGCAAGTGCTGAGTCCTTTGGTTGTGCCAGAAACCGCGCAACAGGATCCCCTGCCCTGCCCCTCGCTCCTCCACTGGCCTGCAGCCTGGGGTCCGGTCAGCGCATCTCAGGCCATCCAGATGCACGGACCCAAAGCCACGGGACACACCCACGGCCTCCACTTTAGCCCCTCCAGCAACTTCACACAAGTGGGGAACGAGGGAGAAGTAGAGAGTGAAGATATTACTTTTTTTCCTACAAATTCTTCAAAATTAGTAGATAGCTTGTCCTTCTGTAATGGTTCTCTCCTCATCACCCAGATGAGTGGCCCCTCCCCAGTAGGACCATGACTGCAGTGGCAGTTTGCTGCAGGCAGGAAACAGGACGGCAGACAGCGAGGCATCTTGCTGACTGGGCGTCAAGCCTGGCTGATCTCTCCTTTGGATCAAGTCTGTGCCCAGAAACGAGGGGGAGACGCCAGCATCCTGAGATGCCCCCCCCCCCCCCAACAGCCCGCAGTGCACCCTGACGAGTCTCCTTTCCTGGGAGGACGAGGACCCGAGGCTGACTCAGCCCCAGCTGCTGGGATGAGGCACCAGGGGCAGCCTCCACGCTCGGGGGCGTCTGCGTGAGACAACCTCCCGTGGTAAGTGAGTGGAAAGAAGCTGCTTCCAAGGGAAATTAAGAGTCCTTAGCAGAGGAATGTGAAGGGCTCATCTCCTGGAGCGAAGGGCCCTGGCCACAGCTCTGCCCCAGGCCGGTGCCACAGCTGCACTGTCCTCATGACCTCCTGGGAACAGAGCTGTTCTCCTAAGAGGCGCATGGCCACGGGGCGTGAGGCAACTGGGGTCTCCCTGCACCGCAGAGGCCTGAGATTCCGACATCAGCGAACCATCGATCTGTGGAAGAGCATCGCTCTGTGGAAGAGCCTTTGCAGGGGCGGGGCCCGGGTGCGCTCTGGCTCGGAGGACCTGGAGGGATGCCGAGCTCAGCCCTCACGTGTGGTGGGCTTGCATGATCCCTCCCTCTTCCTCGGTTTCTCAGGAGGTGGCACCTGCAGAGAAAACTAGCACCAGGACACTCTGTTCATCTGAAACGAGCCATCTCAATACGGCTTACCTGGAAGGAGAGCGGGAGGGGCCACCCACAAACAGGACTGGAAAGGCCAGGAGTAGCTTCCGGTGAGCAGGGGTCTGGAGGCTCAACCAGGTCTCGGGGCGTGGTCGGCCTCCACCTCTCTGCTCCGCGCTTCCCCGCGGTTTCTTCTTCAGCAGAGCCTTCTTGTCTGGTGGGAGAGTGGTGTAGGCTCACGTCTTACCAATCAAAAGAGGCCCTCCCCTCCCAGACACTTCAGCCCAAGGCTCACATGGACCCCTGTGAACTACATAACCATCCTCAAATCAGTCACTGCATCCCGGGGAATTCAGCATCCTGGTGGCTAGACCGGGGTCAAGGGACAGAGAGGAGGGTTAAACAAAAAATTATTCATGACACTTATTAAAGAACTTACTTTATCCAGGACCGTAGTGATAGGTGTAGGACCACTGCAGTGGGGTTTGGAGGTAGAGAGAGAGGTCGGGCTCAACTCCAAATACAACAGGGACAAGTGGGAATTTATTACGAAAGAGCAGCTGGGGGGCAGTGGATGGAAAATTACTAAGAGGAAACATCGGGGGTGGGGAGATTCTGGCTACACTCACCCAACAAGATTCTTGCTGAGGGCAGGCCAGGGGGTCAGACATCTCCTGGCGGAAGTTGGAGGGTGAGGAACCCAATTAGACATCAAAGGTGGAAGATTCTGGCTAACCAACCCAGCGGGATTCTTGCTGAGGGTGGACACACAAACAGGAGCGGGGAAGCCCACGCCAGGGCCCAGGTCTCATCCAGGGCGCTCAGACGAAGCCGAGCAGAGTTTGGTCAAGGAGACACTCTGTGTCAGGGGTCAGCCCTGCCACCCACCGGGACTAAGAGTGAGGGACGTGTGAGCTCCAAGAAAAGCCACCAAAGTAGGAGCAATGACTTCTGAGCAGTCGGGAAAACAAGACGCCTGCTGTAGGGTGCAGGGGAGGCTGCGCCAGAGGACGCATGGAGAGGCAGAAGCAGAATCCGAGAGCATCGCAGAGCAGCTCCACCAAGTTCCATTTGTCCACCGGGCAGCCTTGTCCCAGAGTCACGGCTGACCTTTCTGGAATCACCAACTACTCCACCTGCCAAGCCACGTGCTGCCCTGATTGTACAGCTCATTGGGTGAACATCTTCGTCTCAGTTATATATGTAAAGGAAACCTTACTCTCAACTCAGCTGAATTGCTCTAAATTCAGCAACCACGACTGCTGTGTCACTGTGTCCAGGCAGTGGGCAGAGGACACAAGGGCGGCTTTTAGAAGATGGAGCCACAGAGACGTAAGGCTTCGTGTTGACCTTACTCAGTACCCAGAACGCAGGACAAATGGGCGCGGCTGGAGGAGGCCCGAGCTACTGCAGTGAGACTGCGACACAGACAGGAGGCGCAGTGAGACGCAGCTCCACCCGGAAAGCTGAGGCCCAACAGGAGAGCCTGGACTTGACCCTGTGGGCAAAGGGAGCCTTGAGGTTGTGGAGTGAGAGAAGGGCATGGCCAGAACTCTGCTGTAGGAACATGAGCTTGACAGCCTTGTTGAACGGACTTGTGTGAGTGGGGGGTCGGGTGTGCATGTGTGTGTGTGTTTTCTGCAATGGGGGGAGCATAGGAGAAAGAATCAGGAAGCAGAAAGAGCTGTCTGGAAGCTATTCCAACCTTCAGGAAAAATAGGGCGTGTTGTAGAGCTTCTGGGGTGGGAGGGGAGGGACGGGTCAACAAGCCACTTTAATGGGCTTCCGCATTCCAGAAACACTTACCCTTCTGTTCCTGTCCCCAGAGATGCGAAAGCCCTGGGAAGGAAGCAGAATAAATAGTAGAAATCCCATTTTACAGACGAAAAATTGAGACCAAAAGGGCAAGAGTAACATAAATCTGCAAGGGACAGAGCTGGGACACACCCGGGCCACCATCCCCCCACCACGCCGCAGCCTCGTGCAGGTGGCATCTGAACCTGGACAGATCGCTGTTGTTCCCTCATGAGGTCAGTGGGGGAGCCCACCTCAACACGCCTGAAGAGCCTCTCAATAAAGCCATCTGTGACGCTAATACTAATATTAAGTATTGATTATCGGCCTGCAGGAGCCCTGAGACAGCCTGATGGCAGCAGCTACTGGATGGTGTTTATGGGAAGCATTTTATCTGAAGGGGTCATAATTCACTCTTGATCAATAACCGATCAATCCACCTGCTTTGCACATTGCAAATCCCCCAGATCCATCCACAGAAATGGACGGAAGATAATCTGTTTATTGGAAAAAGATGACAGAATAACAGGCTAATGCAACCACTTAGGCAGGCGATTACGTAAGTTTTTATTTTTTTTTAATTTAAGTGAAGTATGTTGAGTGATATGCTGAGTCAATTAAAGTGAGAAAACTGAAGTCTTGGTTTGAAAGGATCAGGGATGGGAGGGTTTGGTGTTCCCGGAGCAGCTGCTGTGCTCCTTGCCCCCACAGGGTGCCCTCACTTCCCCTAACAGCCCCACGAGGGAGGCATCGTCTGGCCCGCTCTCAGGAGAGACCTCAGCTCAGAGAGGCGAAGCACCTAGGCCAGTGGTGCAGCTGAAAATCAAAATCACTGACTTCCAGTAAGAAGCAAGTGGAGTCCGAAGGCAGCTAGGCCTGGAGAATTTGAGTCCCATTCCCCATGAGGCTGAGCCGTAGCAGGAACTGAACGGGGACGCAGGGCATCCTGGAAGCTGGCCTGGCCCCCTCAGCACTATTTGCTGGTGGAGTTGCAGTCCTCGGCTTGGGATCTGACCCCTACAATGAATGAGACAGTCTGCCATCCGGAGCCACCACAGATCTCAGGCCGCCGCCCTGCACAGGCCCCAGCGGCCTCCCGGTGTCCAGAGGACAATGTCGTTGAGCACCCCGAGCTGCTCTGCAGTCTCCGAGAACTCCCCTGCGTGGGTCACAGGAATCAGCAGGGCTGAACCCTCCCCAGCAGACCCTGCCTGGCCTCCAAGCCTGAGCTCCCCCAACATGCGCTCTCCTGTCCCCTGCCAATGACCAGGCTCCCGTCTCCAGGCAGCCCTCAGAGCTGCCCACCTGGGGAGTGTCCCCGGGGACTGCAGCCCAGGAATTCTCCCTCTGAGCTCCAGCCTCTGCTCTCTTGGAGCTCTGCCTGGCAGGTGGGGTGGAGAAGCTGGATGGGGGCAGTTGGTGCTAAGGGAGTTAGTTGTGTCTGGTCCCCATGGATGAGCGCCCAGTCGGGCTCCTGGAGGCCAGCAGCTCCTCCTCTCTGGGCCTCAGGGCAGATCTAGAGGGGCGTCTTTCTCTGAAGTGAGTGGCCGTCTCATGGACCAGTGCCGACGTCACACCTCCCGAGATGTGGTGCATCCCCACCTCACTCTGTCACCGCAGGCAGAGCCTCAGCCCTCAGAGACAGGGTGATCAGGTCAGGCATGGAGCCCAGGATCTTTTAAAAACCGGGAGTCTCTCTCACGGTGATGAAGCCCTGATCTCGGCTGACAGCACGCTTGGAAGAGCAGCACTGGGACAGGCCTCGGAAGGCCGCTGCGAGTAGAGCGTGCAGGGCTCCAGGCCTTTCCGTTGTCGGAATCAGAAGAAGGAAAACTGCTTTCCATTAACAACTCATTCTTCCTGCTTTTCACTGATTTGGTGAACTTTGTTTTCCCCCTCCCATTTCGTAGGCAGCTACCCTGATTTTGAAGAAAGCAACTTGCACTTGACAGCCTTCCTAGAAAACGTCCCTTTTTGGCTCTCTCTCTAAAGGAGCAGTTGCATGTGGCATTGATCATGAAGAAATCCCACAGCACTGCTCAATTAGCACACAGTTAAAGGTGACATATTGTGTTTAAGCCGTCTCCCCAGAGGGACAGATGTGTGCAGTAAACAGGGGAGGTGACTCCCAGAGAGCAGGCCTGGAGTTCTGACCAGGGGCCCGCAGGCCCCAGCCGCCGCTCTGCGTGGGGTGGGGCCTCTGCCTCCCCTGGGGCCTCAGGGACCAGGGAAGCACGGTTTGCCCCCACTGGTCCAAGTCCAGGGGGACAGACCCCTTCCTGCAGCAGGCCCGGGCTGGGGGGCCACAGACACTGGCCGATGGCCTTTGTCTCTGGCCCGTGACAGCAGTGGAATAGCTGTGCGGCGACACTGCGATGCTCTTCTGGTTAATTAACTAAATGAACACCGTCTGTGGCCTCAGAACCAGTAGATTTCAGGATGAAAAGTGCCAATTTTCTGACATTTATGTGTCCAAACTACTCCCTTTAGCAGCTATTACTCTTTCTCATCCTCCAAGACAAGTAAACGTGTGACTCTGCTGAAAGGCTCAGAGTGACAGGAACACGGAAGCACTGATTTAAACAAATGTCCGGTCCCTGGACCCTGGAGGCACTGTGCTCGAAGCCTTGCCAGAGCCTAAGGATCTTGGGGGAGGGGAAAGGGGGGCACCCGCTGTGTCTTGTGTAGGACGAATTAAGCATGTGTATCTGTTGCACACTCCCCAGATGCTTAGGGGGTCTGTCTTGCAGGAGGAAACTGAGGGGCTTAACGGTTCCACCTGGGGAAATTCGATGGTCATCTCGTGTGCTCCTTCCTCCCATGTCCAACCTCCTCCCTCTGCTCTGCTCCTTGCCGCGCGATGCTTACCTTCACTGAGGCCATTTGCTGGCCAGCCCTGATGCCCTCACAAGTCTAAAGGTCCCAGGAGTGGCCAAAGACAGAAGACTGTGGTCACCAAAGCCACCTGTCCAGACTGAGCTGGCGTGTGCCACAGGGGCACGGGGAGCATTCGAGCATCAGTCCTAACTCCCACATTGTGCAGATGGGGGCACCCGGATCCCGGGAAGCGAGAGGAGTCCCAATGGGTTGGGAGGAAGATTCCAGACTAGGACTAAGATCACCGCCCTGGAGACGGAAGACCACCCCACCCCTCTCTCACTCCCTCCACCTTCAGCACCTCCTCTCCAAAGAGGTGTCGCCTCCCAGAGGTCCCTCAGCAGCTCTGAGGGTTTTCTCTTTCTTGTCAATAAAATTGATAATTTTTATGACCTCATCAAGGATTTCTTTTTTCCCAGTTTTATTGAGATATAGTTGACACACCAGCGTGTAAGTTCAGAGTGTATATGCGTTAATATTGCAGCATGATCACCACTGTCATTAGCTAACACCTCCATCACCGCACGGGATTACAGTTTCTTTTTTGTGGTGAGAACGTTTAAGACCTACTCTCTTAGCAAGCTGCAAGTGTATGATACTTAACTGCGGTCGCCGTCCTGTACGCTAGATCCCAGAACTGATTCATCCTCCAGCTGCGAGTCGGTACCCTCTGGCCAGCATCTCCCCATTCTCCCTGCCCCCCAGCCTCTGGTAAGCACCATTCTACTCTGTTTTTATGAGTTAGGCTTTTCTTGAGATTCCACGTGTAAGTGAGATCATACAGTCCTTGTCTTTCTCTATCTGACTTATCCCACTTAGCATAGTGACCTCCAGGCCCATCCGTGCCGTCGCACATGGCAGGATTTCCTTCTTTCTCCTGGCTGAGTAGCATTCCGTTGGGTGTATACCACATCTTCTTTATCCATTCATCCACTGACAGACGCTGAGGTTGTTTCCGTATCTTGGCTGTTGTGAATGGTGTTGCAGCGAAGACTTTCTTTTCAGTTTCTCTCCCCCTCCATCTGTGATTTCCTTCATGTCTGGAGCGAGGGGGGCCCAAGCCCTGGTGCTCGTGGCAGCAGATGCTGGAAACTGCTGACTGGGCAGCTCTCGTGCCTTTCCAGGGTTAGAGGTTACACACCAAGGAGGCCCTTGCCCTGTTCCGAAGACACAGAACCTCCGAGGGAGCAGAGGGGAGACCTTTTAAGAGAAGTTACATATATTTATCTGCTACACATTCCCCAGAGCCTGGTGAGCGTCTGGATGATGAGGGATCCGTCAGGATTTAGCCCCACTCCTCTTTAGCTTTGCTGTTAATCCAGAAACACAAACAGGCCCTCCAAGCTGCCCTACAAAGGGCCTCGTACAAACCACCCGTGGGGGCTCTGAACCCTGATGTCAGCGCAGATGCAGCGAGTTGCACCCAGCCGCAGGCGACGGGGACGAGAGCCGTGAATGAAGCCACAGTTGCATGAGGGAGCCTGGGCCAGAGCCTGCTGTGTTCACGTGGAGGGTGAGGCTGCTGGATCAGGAGAGGCTGACACACAGCAGCCTGCATGTCACGTATCTGCAGGAAATGGCTAAAGTGGGGCCTGCTCCAAGGCCCAGGCCACTAAGCCCTGTGAGGACTTGAGAACGAGCCCCCTGGGAGGTGACAGCAGGAGCACAGTGAGCTCCAAGGATGAGCTAAGAGACCCCCAGCCCCTCCCTGGAAGGCTGGGTGAGGCAGCAGGAGGTGCTGGGCTCAGCAAGAGGGAGACCACTCCTGCATGAGGGCCCGGAATGACTGCCACAACTGGCTGTGGTGGGGCCCCACAGCCACGTTCCAGTCAGCTTGCTGCCACCCTGACTCATGAGCCCAGCTGCGAACCTCCACCTGTTCACCCGTGAGGGCAGCGGAACAGCACCCGCAGTCTTTTCAGGGAGAGGAGTGGGTCTCAGCCCCTGCCTGGCCTGCAGCCCATCTGCACCCGGACACCCCAAGCCCCGGGGCTCCGTCGTGTGAGTCTGGTCAGAGCTCTCTGGGACGGCGGGTCTGTAGAGAGCTCAGAGCGCGGGGCCCAGGTCTGACCACTCAGCGCTGCGCGGCTCTCAGCCTGATGGCACTGCCGGGCCCGGATGGACTCGGCCACTCAGGTGGAGTGGTTCTAATTGGAACAGAAGCTCTCTTATCGAGGACTTAGGCTGCACCAGTGCTAAGTGCTTCACGCTGCTCATTTCACCAGCCTCTGAGTGTCTCCAGGTGACAATGCGAGGGCTAAAGCAGAGGCCTGGGGCCTGCCCAGGGCTTGCCCAGGGCGCGCGGCCAGCTGCACAGAGCTCCGGCAGCCCTTCCAGCCCTGTGGCTTGTGACCTGACAAGGGCCCTGCGAGGCAGCAGTTTTCGTTCCCATTTCACAGGAGGCTGAGCAGTGGGAAGGGCAGCGGACTCGCCCGAGGTGGCACAGGACCCTGAGCCAGAGCCAGAGGCATTGTACAGGCTGGTCACAGTCACGCAGCAGGGCTGACACAGAGGTGAGAGGCCAGAGCCGATGCCAAATCACTCACCCCTGGGGTCCCCCTGGCCAGGTCAGGCTGCTGCTTGCAAGCGTCCTTGGCCTGGCGTGCCGTTGCTGATTCTGTTCCAATCGCCCGGGTAGTCGCCTCTTTTCTGCTCTTCCTTCGGGGTGCTGTGGATTAAGGAAGAGCTGCCTCTGGATGCTGTTTGATCAAGACTGACCCTCTGGTTTTTGGTGGAGCTTCTTGGGCTTCTGACAGATGTCACTTGGACCCCCACATGCGTCTTTCTAGCCGATGTCCATCACTAGAGAATACACAACAGAGGCAGCCAAACAGGGCCCCCGGCCATGCTCCCCAGCAAGAATTTTGCCTCCATCCCCGACCGTGGGGTGGACTTGGGGCAACCAAAAGCATGATGGCTAATGTGCATTTGGTGCTTTCCAAGTGGCCGGCACTGTGCCAGTATGTCACCTCCTGTTATCCTGACAGACCCTGGAAGGAAGGCATGATTGCTTTCAGCTTATGGATAAAGAAACTGAAGCACAGAGGAGTTCCAGCATTTACCCAGGTGCTGCAAAGGAAACGGAGAAACTGGGAGTACCCCCAGGACCATCAGGCTCCACATCGCACACATCTAACTTCGAGTCGCCAGGCGTATGTTGAACACTGATTATATGCCAGTCGTGCACAGAGAGGGAGTGGACAAATGTCAGAAAGAGCCTTGTCTCTAAGGAGCTGACAGCCTGGCAAGAGACACATGCAAACCAAACCATAGTGCAAGGTAAGGAGTCCTCACCAGGAGAGCAGCTGATGGCAGTCCTGGATGTCCCCCCTGGGTGAGGCAAAGAGGTCCCTGCTGTGGCCAGAAGGCCATGGTGCCCGCCAGCAGCAAACAGGTGCCTGTCACTTCAGTTCAGACCGACATCCATGGCATGAGCTCCACTCCCAACACCTTCACAGGAGAGAGAGCTGAACTCCCATGTGACAGGAGTCTCATTCCTGAAAGAAAGCGGCAGTCAGTTAAGGGGGCTATTTATAGACAACATGACCCAGGACACTTTACCCTCCAATGCAGGAAGGACGTGACCTCTATCTCATCACTGCAGACTCACTCCTCCCTCATGCATGTAAAGATCCAGCTCTATGAAAAAGTGCTTAGTGGGGCGGGGCGGGGGGGCACAAACGGGCAGCTCTCATCTGAACCAGCTCCCCAGGCTGCAATCCCAGCACTCGGATTCTGGTTCCTTGAAACTGTGTCACACACGGTGAGACAGTGAGACGACGTGCAGAAGGGAACGAACCAGCTCACCTGTGGCCATCCGCAGCCAGCTCCTCGGCCTTCCGTTGTGGACTGAATGCTTTGTCTCCCCAAATCGTATGTTGAAATCCTAATCCCTAAGGTGAGGATACTAAGAGGTGGGGCCTTTGGCAGGCCCCACCCTCATGAATGGGGTTAGTGCCCTTCTAAAAGAGACCCCAGAAAGCTGCCTCGCCCCTTCTGACATGGAAGGACAGAGAGGAGGCGGCAACCTAAGAACCAGGAAGCAGGTCCAACCATCTGGCACCTGGTCTCCAGCCTCAGCCTCCAGACTATGAGAAATACATTTTTGTCCTTGATGAGCCAGCCAGTCTGCAGGACTTTATTATAACAACCTGAATGGACGAAGACGTCTACTGATGGAAATTTCCAAGTAATGAAAACCAAAGTGGTGAAGATATTTTTCCACTTGGGTCAAAATTCGATTACCCTGCCTCCCCCTTGCTGCCCAGTTCACATAGTTAGATGCTGCTGCATGGTCCTTCTGGAGGCCAAGGGCTGAACGTTGCACCACAGACCCCAAATCATGAGCATTTCATCTCCACGTGAGTTACAGTTGCATCGCCTGGATGGTGGCATTGAAAATTCAGCAGTCATTTTGGGGCTTTCTGGAGAGCAGTCACCACCACGTGTCCATGCTGCTTGGTGAAGACGTGTGTGTGATGTCTTCAGCAGCCCAGGATGCACCCCCACACACACAGACAAAGGCAACCATAGGCTTGCTGTTCTCTTTAGATTGTAAAGATGATTTCCCTGAAGTATTTTTAAGCTGGAGAGATTTCCTACAAGCTGGTGAAAAATCGCTCACTGCAGGAGCTCCAATTTATTGGCAGAAATCCAGCAGCCCAACGTGTTGGTAACTAGCTTGGTAATGAGTCTCTTCCATGTAAATTGGCTCATTATTATCAATTTTTGTCAGCTCTCGAGTGAGTCTTGATCCGCTTCCCCACTTCGGTGCAGTGCGAGGTGGACGGGAGCATGGCCTGCCCCTCCCCACACCAGGTACCGAGACCTCACACGGGAGTCGGGGGGACACAGACTCTGTGTCATCAGATCTTTGAAGTTAACATTCAGAGCAGAGAGACGACTCACAATGAGGTGTTATAAAAACAGAGTTTGATTGAAAGACCTGGCACATAATGCAAATGAACGCTGTCCCATGATTCATTGCTATCAGGAGAACTAAATTTGTACAGCCCAGAGGAGAGATGGCTAAGGGAGGCATAATAATTGTCGATTTATACCTGCAAAGAATTAATCCAGAGGCCTGGAGGAGACACCACAGGTGTGTGTGCTGGGGGCAGGCAGTGCCGGGAGGAGCTGGGAAACGTGGCTCAGTAGCAGGAATGGTTGTAGTGACACCGAGGTCCATTAAGCAGAGACATCTCCTCCACTGCAGGATGCCACAGAATTCTCAGCCCCAGCAGCCCGCGCAAAGGCAACTTGGGGAAAGGTGGCAATTTTTGCAAAGATCAGTGGATTTCTTGGGCATCTGGAAGGCTCTGGGGCTCGATTTTCCCGCCCCAGAGCTCCTTCTTAGGCACCCCTGAGAAGCCTCCTTTGCTTTATTCAGACAAAACTTCCTGCACTGACTCAATACAGGCCCTCTTAGAGCACTGACTCCAGAAAAACCCCTGTGTCTGGCACAGCGCAGGGCAGAGAGAGTATTTCATGCTGATATTAAGCAAATATTTTTTGAGCACCTTGCATGTGCCGCGTGGTGAATGGAGCAACATCCCACCACGGTGGGCTTGCATTCTAGGCTGGGGAGATGAGGGTGACCCCAGGGCAGGCAGGCCCACGTGGCAGATGCTGGTACAGCCAGGCTTTACATGGTGTGCAAGGAGAACCGAAAAACAGCGACCAGCTCAAGTCCGGGTTTTGCAGAGAAGATCCTGAATGAGTCAGTCGCCCTTCTTGTAAGAGACCAGACATTACCCAAAGGTCATTAGAGAATTCCGACTCCGTGAGCGAAGGCTTAGAGACCCCTCGACTCCTCACCATCCTCTTCGTTCTCAGCTCAATCACCACACACTGGTGGCCAAAGGCCTATGGCTGACTCACTCAGTAATGTTTTCATTTAGTCGTCAATGTTTAAAAGTTGGGAGACGTCACACAAATTCAGATTTCCAACATCTTTCAAAAAATTTAATTCTCTCCACTAAAGCTGCATCTCCACATGACACCAGTCAGCTGTGGCTGAGTAGGGGCTGCCCCTTTAAGTTCTTGAGTTTGCCACAGTCCCCACTGCTCCCTTTTGTATTACAGCCATATTGTTTCATTCTCTCATTTTCCTAGCCCAGTTTCTGTGGAAATTTAATATTTCTGCTCCCAGGCTAAATGACAGAAATGCAAGCCGGCTGGCCTGTATTAGCTGGGGTTCTAACCAGTTATAATTCAGTGTTTTAACTTGATTAGTATCTTCCCAAGGATCAGCCACTTGGAAGGCATTCTCTCTTTGCATAGCAGTGATCAGATGTACAATTATCCTGCAGCCCTTCCTCTGGGCCCCAGGCTCTGAATTCTTCCTCCTGCTCGTTGGCAGCCCACAGTCAGTAGCTCTGCTTGAGCTTGTTTGCTCCCTCCTATTTCTAAGAGAAGTATTTCGTTAACCTGCTTCTTCTCTCACCCTGGCTATCAGCTGGCTGAGACCTCACAAGGCAGAGCTAGACAGCAGTAAATAATTCAGTTCAGGGGTTTGTTACATCCATCCCTCTTCTTCCCCTAATTGATTTTTGACCGGTATTTCTGAAAAGTGAGTTTTACACATTTTTTTCCAAAAATATTACAAGCTGCATCCAATCCTTTTTGAAAGAAGCAAAAGGAGGAACGGTAGCAGCAATGAAGTGCAGGAGCGTGCCAGAATAGGAGAAGCTGGCGGTGGTCCCCGCCCCAGAGCTGGGTGGCAGTGGAGGAAGACACGAGACAACATGTAGGCGGCTGGCGACTGTGTGTGCGGCGGCGCGGGGGCGCAAACACCCAGCTGGAGCGGACACGAGACGTTCGATGTTGTTCCTCCAGGGCCCCCACAGGCTGATGCCCGGGAGGCCTGCATGGCGGGGTGCTGGAGCACACAGCGGGGGATCGGGCCAGGTCTCCATCTCCAGGACTCCAGCAGAGTAAACGTCCTTTGCAAAGAAAGCCCATCCCTGCGCCGGGACACACTGTGCATCCCCTCGGCCCCCGGATTTCAGCACAGCTGTCGTGGACGACGCCCTGCGCTGGCCAGCGTCCCAGGTCAACTGAGGACTGTGGTTCTCTGAATCCACAGAGGACTACTCGCTGCACATGGCTGCCCCAGGGGAGCCTTCATCCCAGGGGGCAGCCTCAGTCGCTGGGCACAGAGCCTCCCCTCCTGGTCTTCCCACCAGACATTCTGCACAGCTTCTCCGGTGCATCTAGAAGGTGAGCCCTCGGTGCCCACAGTGGCCACCTGCTCCTTGGCACACACCCCATCTCACTTTCCCTACTTCCTGGGATTGCCTCCAAAATAAACTACCTGCACTCAAGTCCTTATTCCAGGATCTGCTTTTCCGGGAACCCAGACTAAGACAGGGCCCAAGGAGTATGACTGATGCTGGATTATGAGCTGAGGGATCAGGAAATGTTTTGGGACCAGGAGATGCTTGACCTGGGCAAGGCTTTGTTGCACAAGCAGAGAGGGGAGTGGAGGAGAGACACGTTCCGAGTGGAGGGCACAGCACGCGCTGTAAGAGAGGGGTGAGGTGCGTGATTAACCCAGGCTCCGTGATGAACCGTGCAAAGCAGGATGGGAAACAGAGTGGGCCTGGGTCGCCAGTGGGTTTGAACGTCCCATTGTGGAGTGCAAACTTCGTCTTGTAAACGTTAATGTGACACGACTTGGGCAAGGTAGTTCTGGGGTCAAGGAAAGGCCGGATGAGGATGAGGACAAAAGTTGTCTGGGGAGGGTGGGCTGAGCCTGCTCTGCGGCAAGTGGAATGTGCGTTCTCACCATGTGGTCTGATGATGCTGTGGAGGTGTCTGTCTGTGTGCAGTGGTCTCTGGAGGGCAGGCACGGCCCACCTCTCACAGGGCTCGTGGCTGAATAATCAGGACTGGTGATGGAGGCACAGCTGCTGTCCCCAAGCAGGCCGGGGGCCAGCAGAGGTTTCCAACACAGACCCAGCCAGCATTGTCTTGTCGGAAGTCGGTCTCTCCCCCAAGACCGCGAGCAACCTGAGGGCAGGGCCTGGCACAGGCTACTCGGCAAATGCCATCCCGAGAACTGCTGTTAACAGTACAGATGCAAGTGGCTGAAGAGCTCCAAGCCCCGGTCCCAAGGAATCGGAGCAAGTTCCCCAAGCTGGACCCCTGGATGGGGAGTGATGGCAGGCCCTCCTTCTCCTCACTCGCACACCCTCTCAGCACCGTCTCCTTCTCTGCTTTGCTTTCATAGTGGGAACCTCAGAGTCAGTATCAGTGTGTGAGAAGACAGAGGAGAGAGAAAGAAAATCACAAGCCTCGGGGTGACAGCCCTGAAATGTTGAGTCTGAAAACTGCCTGGGGATCCAACTTCACATCCTTGGCAAAGTAGATGCAAATACATATTCAAATTCAATGCAAATTCATGATGAATTTCCTCACTAATTACTCGTGCCTGGTAAGACTGGCAGGACCTGCCCTGCTCTTCCTGGCTCCCTCCCTGGTGCCCATCCCAGAGCTGAGCTCCAGACAGTAAGAAATCAGCAAGAATAGCTGCCAGAGGAGGAGATATCCTCGGGGAAATCCTTCTGGAGACACTGGCTAGTGTAAAGTCTCTGGGGATGAGCCCCATGAGAGGCAGGCTTCCTGGAGGAAGCAGAGGGGCCCGGTGTGAGCTCCAGGAGGGGAGCGGAGATGCTGGGAGAGCAGAGACCGGGAACTCTTGTCACACCACAGGCTCAGTGCTCACTGCAAGGAAGAGACACTGTAGGGCTCATTTCAGAGGTAGAAACTCAAAAGGATGAGAAAGCCAAGCTGGCACAGGGTGGTGGAGGGGAGGGAATGGGAGGTCGAGAAAGTTCAGGTTCACTTAGGGGTCCTCTTGGGATGTCTGGGGACTTCTAAGAGGCCTGGACACCACTGAGGCTAAGAGAAGCGAACCTCCACCTTGGCCCCAAGCACAGGGATAGATGACATTGCTCCAGGTGGCCTTTCCTGTCCCGGAGGCCACATACCCCAGAGCCACAGAGCTGGTGTTTGGGCAGAGAGCCCAAGCTAAGAGGGAGGCCATCACTGCCAGAGGCCTGGCAGACATATATTGTTCCTCTCTGCTGACTCAGCACAGTGGGGTCACTCAGCTGAGTTCTCAGCAGAGTCCAGCACTAGCAAAATGGCCCCGTCAGAGGGCGCGTGCGTAGCTTGCTTCTGTGGCCTCTGCTCCAGTGAGCTGCACGGGGCTGGCTTGTGTCAGCACCTGGGACAGCTCCCTCCTCGTGTTCGAAGTGAGGGCCTGAGAGGATGCTGATTCCAAGATGCCCTGGGACAAGGGAGCCTGAGCGTGCAAGCTGGACCACAGTGGGGCTCCCCGACGAAGAGCACAGGCAACAGGAAAAGGAGCACCCCAGGTCCAGCAGAGTTCCTTCCTCTTAGCCAAAGCACCACTCAGCTGAAACATCCCTCCTCCCAACATCCTTAACAGTACAGGACAAACACAGTTACTATCCACTGACCACCAACTACACATCAGGCATCGTGCACACATTACATTAGCCATTGCCATAGCCCTACAAGTTAGGCATTGTGGTTATTCTCATTTCACAAACAAGGAAACCAAAGGTCAGAGTGGTTAAGGGAAGTGCCCAAGGTCACACAGCAAGGAAAGAGGCATCACAGACCTATTGTTGCAGGAAGGTGGGGCTCTTTCCTGTCCTCTGTGAGGGTGGTAGATGGACCTGTCCCAAGGGTGGTTTTCACGCCCATTTTAGAAAGCCATAGGGAAAGAAGAGTCCCCATGTCAGTAGTAGGAGGAAGGTTCTATGGCAGCTGGGCACATGGCCACAGCTTTCGGAGGCCATCATAAGAACTCATTAAGGGACGGTATTCCTGGCAGGGTACAATTAAAGACTTGATCATTTTTGTGCTCATGGAGAGAATGAAAGGGGGAGATGGCACCTAACTAACGAATCTAGTGCCTTGTCAGAATCCATTATCCTGTTCACCTTGGCCCCCAAGCCCCTCCACAGACCCCACCCCACCTCCAGGTACCTGCCCACCTCACAGTCCACCCCTCTCTGCCATGAGTGTGCCCTCCCTTCACACCTCCTTCCTTGAGGCTACGAGATGTCCATGGTCTGCCGTGGCCCAGCAAAGCCAGCCCTTCTTCTGGTAACAGGTTCTCTGATGAAGAACCGCCTCTCCATGCTCATCCCACACAGTCTGAGGAGTCTGACTCCCCCGCGGGCTCCACAGCGGCACATGGCCAGGCCTGGTCCAGCCAGGCACCACATTCCCCCGGCCAAGGTCACTGGTTCAGGATGGACAGATGGCCTGAGTGGACCATTAGAGCCAATGGGCTCTGGCTCTCAGACTTCTGGAACCATTAGAAAGGAAAGTGCATTTCTCCTGAGTGGTACGGAGGGGTGCCCCCAGGGGACACCTCCTGGAGGTGAAGATGGCCTGAAGGAAAGCATTGGGAGGGAGTCTGTGACACCCTTTGAGTACCTGGACCCAGCTCTTCCCAAGCCACACACTCTGGGTTTTCCACTTAATGTGAACCAGTACAATCTCCTTGCTTGAGCCAGCTCAACTCTCAAGCTCAGATCCTGGCAAATGCAGGCAAAGCATTTTGACTGAGTCCTGCTCCAGGCTTCTGCTCCTGCTGTTTGTCCACTCTAAACTCAACTTTCTAGGCTGCATCAGTCCTGTTACACCCACAGCTCATCTCCCAACCTCTCCCTTTTCTGAGCTGCTACAGCTCTGAACGCCAGGAAGCCTGAGTTTCCCTCTGGGAGCCCTGCTCCCCGGCCCAAGACCCAGCGCCTGCCTTCCCCACCCTGACCAGCACCCGGCCCAATGCCAGCACAGCAGGTGTGCAAAGGGGCTTACATGCGTGCTCCCAACTTCTCCCAGTCTCTCCCCCTGCCCCCCGTCCAATCTCTCTCTCTCTCTCTCTCAGCTAAAGAGACATATGAAGGTCATGGAATATGGACTCAGCTTTCAGGAAATGAGACCCCCTCCAGCCCCACCTGATCACACCACATGTGTCCTCAGAAGAGATGCTGTGGCCAGGCGTGTTGTGTAGGGCACCCAGTTTCACCCTCTTTGCCAACAGAACAAGAAGGCATGTCTGAAGATCCGTGGAGGGAGTCTCCATTCAAAGACCCAGAACGTGCGTGCTGAAATAACTTATCTTCATTAGTAATGAACCACGATTCCCTTGCCCTTACCGGCTACCGGCATTGCCATTCTCTCTCTGCAGGTAAGGAGAGAGAGAGTTGCAGAGCAAGGAGCGGAGGAGAGGGAGGAGGAGGAGAATTAGACAACGCCTGCACCTGAGATCCACCCGCATCACGCCCAGAGGCACCAGACTGGCAAACTGCACCGGCTTCCATTACAATAGAGTCGAATCGTGGGCCACTACAGCAGAATTCGGGTGTATTCCTTTTGCATACATTCAGTTTAATGAGAGAGGAGAAGAGAGAAGCCTGGACTCAGATCCACAAGCAGCCGTCATCACCTTGCTGGGTGGCCTGAGGTGAGTAACTTAACCTCTCTGAGCCTCAGCTTCTTCATCTGTAAAGCAAAGATAATGAATCTGCCTTGTTTACCTCTGAACTAACAAAACGAACCTGGGCTCTGAGCAGCTAGAGGTGCTATGACAGGATTTCCGGGCCGTAGCCCTGGGCCACTCCCAGGAAATCAAGCCTCTCACTGTAGTGGAATCCTCATTCACAGGGCTTGGTGGCCTACTTGAGGGTCTGTCCCAATGGGCTGCAATTAATTAACTTCATGTAGTTTCTGTTGCTCCTAAAATAACTGTGATCTATGCCACTGCTTATGACAGAGGACAAAAGTTCACACGCCTGCAGCCAAGTGGTACCACAAAGGGTGAAGATGGCAGAGTGTAAACAATAGGGAGGGGTGAAGACTGCAGCAAACTGCAGAGCGCATGTCCCGCACCCTCTGAGGGAGAAGCAGCCACTGAGCACTAGCAGCAGGCTGCCATGTGGGGCTAAGGCTCAATATTGACAGAAATTCCCGTTTTTTTAGTAGAAGCCAGGAATGCTGATTTTTATGTGACACCTCCTGCAATTTTTTGGCAACTAATTTTAAAACTTGTGAAATGCTTTGTGAGAGCCAAAATAACATACCTGCAAGCTGGATTTCACCCACAGCCACCAAACTCCATCTGGGAATACTGCACTCTTCCTGCTCTGATTCCCTTCCAAAAGTATGTAGGTCGTGCTGATTTTAAGCCCAAACTAAAAACAAATAACCCTAGAAGCACCCTTGGTCTGAACAGGACAGGATGCTTCTCCAGGCTCCCTGCCCCTGCCCGGCTGCCAGCCCACACGGCGATGGCAGCGGCACTCACTAATCCCCAGCCCGGGACCGCGGCCTCTGGGAGCCCCGCCTCCTCCCCCTCCTCAGCCACTCTGCTCAGTCACCCAGCCCTTCCAGCAAAGGTCTTTGGAAACAAAGAAGAACACTGGAATATAACTCACGTGTCGTCTCCAGGTAAAGTTGGAGGCTTCTGTCAATTCTTGTTTTCCTGACTCTTACGAGCTCTCAGATGAAGAGCAGCGTCCTCCGTTGCTGCCTGCCTTGTGCTGGGATGACGAAGCCGGCACCGGTGACCTCGATGTGTCACTGGGAACAAAAAATATTCATCGAGGCCACATGCGCTGCTTGTCTCCAAGCACGTTGTCCCAACACACACACACGCACACAGCTCACACACACACACCCCATGATCTCACCTTCACTTCTTTTTTGTCACTACCATCAAGAACCCCTTCACGTATGTATTGTATACTGAAAATTTTGCTAAGAGGATAGATCTTATCTTAAATGTTCTTATCACAAAATAATGGTGATAAATAAGAAAGTGGGAGGAAACTGTGGAGGTGCTGGATATGTTTGTAGCATAGATTGTGGTGATGGTGTCACAAATGTATGCTTATCTCCAAATCCATCAAGCTGTATTCATTAACTGTGCACAGCCTTTTATATGTCAATCGTACCTCAAAGCAGTTAAAAAACATCCCTTCGTGGGGCTGGCCCCGTGGCCGAGTGGTTAAGTTCGCGCACTCCGCTGCAGGCGGCCCAGTGTTTCGTTGGTTCGAGTCCTGGGCACAGGCATGGCACTGCTCATCGAACCACGCTGAGGCAGCATCCCACATGCCACAACTAGAAGAACCCACAACGAAGAATACACAACTATATACCGGGGGGCTTTGGGGAGAAAAAGGAAAAAAAAAAATCCCTTCGTGTGATGGATCCCTTTAGTTTCAAAGGCATCGGTCCTGTCTCCCCTCCTCCAGGGCCCGTTATTGACCCGGGGCCACAAGAGCCGTCTCCGGAGGAAGGGAGGGAGGCCCCTGCAGAACGTATGGGGGCCAGTGTGAGATCCAGGGGCAGGTCTGTCGGCCAGGGCACAACAGGAGAATTACATGTCAGATTTCTGGACTTTCACTCTCTTCTCTGAGTGTCAGCAAGAACAAGTCACCTTGTGGGACAAGAGAAAAAGCAGACCCCTGATGCAAATGCCACACGTGGACGCAGAGCTGCAGAAGCCCATGGCCCGCAGCACACTTCTCAGCAGCGCACGGCGGAGGTCTGAGAGTGGCATCGCTCGTCTCCCTCCGGGTGCCCGTGTCCTCGGCACCCCGCGCAGTCCAGCGCTCCTGGTGGGCAGAGGCAGCCAACATCGGAGCAAAGACAGATTCATGGAGTAACTGGATTTCCCAGAGCACCACGCCCAGCTTACCTGTCTCTCCAAAGATGAACGAGTTTAGGGTTGTGTTTGAACAAAAGAAGGAAGAATATACTAAATAAACTGTGAAATTAAATCTCACGAGATAAGATTTTTCACCTGTCGGACAAGCCAAAATCAGAACATTTGCTGAGACACTGTGTCGGCGAGGATGTGAGACCAAGCATCCTCACTCGCTGTCAGGGCTGGGTGAAGTGGGGTGGTCTCGGCAGAGGGTGCTGGTGACCAGGGCTGCTGGCTCCTCTTCCTGGCACACAGTGGGGTTGCACTGATCCGCACCACGTGACTTGCTTTGACCAGTAGAATATAAAGATGTCACTTCTGGACAGAAACTTTAAGACAAGTGCGATTCAGCAGGTTTCCTGTAAGGTCCCTCCACTGTGCTGGCCACTGGGTCTCAGCGAGAGGACGATGCAGAGCACGTCCCCAGCATCCATGATGACAAGAAGCATTCATGAGAAATGAGCCTTTGTGACCTTAAACCAGGGGGATTTGAGTGTTTGTCACCACAGCACGGGCCAGCTTATGCTGACTGACACAAGGCCCTATTTGGCAGAATCTCTCAGAATCTAAACTATCAAAACCTCTGACTCCTGAATTTCACTTTAATGACTTTTATTCAATTTCTTTTACACATGTGAAGAGGACATACGTGCAGGGATATTCATGGCTGTAATGTTTATACAGCGAACATTGGAGACAGCCTGAGAATGTGTTGATAGGATTCTTAATATGCTTTAATGTTTAATAAATCAAAGAAATTATGCTAAGTGAAATAAGTCAGACGGAGAAAGACAAATACCGTAGGATTTCACTCACATGTGGAAGATAAACAAGCACAGGTACTGAGAGCAGACTGGTGGTCACCAGAGGGGAAGGGGTGTGAGTGAAGGGGGAGGGGTAAGGGGCACGGGTGTATGGGGACGGATGGCGACTAGACCTTTGGTGGGGAACGCAATGCAGTCTATACAGAAGGCTGAACATAATGACGTACACCTGAAATTGATATAAGTGTTGTAAACAAATGTGACCTCAGTAAAAAACAAAATAAATAAAATAAATCATGTAATACCCAGATCAAGGAAGGGCCCAAAGAGGGAATAAGCCAGATTTTTGTATAAACTGACAAGAAATGCTTCCCAAGATATATTGTGAAGTAGAAAAAGGCAGTAAGCAGAACAGAGCGTGCAGTGTGCCACTACTCGTGTGAGGAGCACACAGACGTGTCCATAAGCGTATCTATCTCTATGTGCCTGGTTTTGCATGGGGCACATCTGGAAGTAGACAGAGGAGAAAGGGTCGGGGTGGGTCCCTCTGTGAAGGGGACAGAGGATTGGGGTGGGAGGGACCCTTCGCCACGGCACACCATTATCTCGTGCCCGGATTTCTGCTGTGCGCAGGCATTACTTCCTCTCTAAATGCGCAGAGCACTGGACACACTCTCAAGGAACTAATGGAAGCGACGCCGTGGATGCAGAGGCTTCAGAGGGGGTGGCCAGGACAGGACTAGGAGCAAGGCTTCTTCACGTGTGCCTTTACAGAGCGTTCATTTTTGAACCGTAAGAATATATTACCTCTTTAATTTTGTTAACCAAAAGACTTTTTTGAAGAAATCTGCCCTTCTTTGTGAAAGCAGATTCATGTAGAGAGCCTTGAGGCCCCAGCGCCACTCACAGGGGCAGCAGGCAGCCCATCAGAAAGGCCCCCGAAGCACTTCCCCATCTTCCAGCCGCTGTCAGGGTGCACCTCTTCCAGGAAGCCCACCTCATTTTCTCCAGACCTTTAAGGGCTACAGCGTGTGAGGCCTGCTGGGTGCCGGCCCTGTGCTGTGTGCTCTTTTCACATGATCTGTGATGCTTACACTTACCCCGCCAGGTGGGTGGGCTGGTGTAAAAGGCATTTTAGCTGAGACAGGAGAAGGCGGTGAGGTGGACACTGAGAGGAAACCAGGCAGAGGAAAAAGATCTTCATTCCCCAGCGAGTGTGATCCTGCAGAAAGGGCCCTGGGACGTGTCCAGCATATCAAGGAGCCCTCCACAGGGCCAGAGGGGACAGTGTCAAGGGAACAGTAGGGGACCACGCGGAGAGCAGGGGGAAGTCTTTAAAGTAGGGAAGGGTGAGCGCACCCACAGTTCCAGGAGGAGAGAAGGAAAGGGGGATTTTTATTAAGAGCTGGCTGGAAATGTAATCGGACCCCTTGAAAGCTTTTGGAAAGGTGGGAGCAAAGGTTTCTGTCTCTGTCTGAGCTGTGCTTCTTCAAAATGAGACCTTGCTTCAGTCCTGGGCTGTCTGGGTCCTTGCATTACACTGGAATTTTCTGTCTATTTTACAGATCAGGAATTAGAGGCTCAGAATGGTTAAGAAACTCACCCAAGGTCCCCAGCTTCTTTGTAAAAGAAAAACTGTATCCCAGCCTTATCTGAACCCAAGCACGTGGCACTTTTACTTCCCACATTTTGTGTCTCTTGGTCTCCAGACGAGATCCCTCAGTCGAACTCCACAGCCAACCAACACAAAGGGGGCTCGCTGTTTCTCTGTTGGTCTACCCAGCTTTTATCATATTATGTTTAGTGGATGAATGGAGAGATGGAGACATGGCTGAATGGAGGGAGGGAATGAGGAAGGGATGGATGGATGGGTGGATGGATGGGTGGATGGGTGGATGGATGGATGGATGGATGGATGGGTGGATGGGTGGATGGGTGGATGGATGGATGGATGGGTGG